>NC_036853.1:42916531-43092493 GCF_002910315.2 Salvelinus sp. IW2-2015
GCAATAGGCATGCAGAGTAACGAAAAATGGAGTGTTCTATCTGTCTGAGTGAGAAAAAGCGCTGTTGGCCATGACTTGTCACCCATTTCCTGTTTTCTGGAAAGCGCGAGAAGGACCTGGATTGCTTCTGGAAACTGTCGTTTATAGACCACTAATATCTCCGGCTTGATTTTATTTGATATGTGACAATATATCATCGTAAAGTATGTTTTTCAAAATATAGTCTTATTAGATTATTGAATTTTTTCGGGACGTTTAGGCTGCTTGCTGTTGTTGCTCTTGGTTCAGAAGGAGACTTCCCTACGTTTGCTAGTTGTTCTGTGCTAATTGACTGCGAAGAGGACGTTTCGAAACTCAAACACGATTGTTCACGACAAAGAGGCCCCTTGTACAACATTTCTTGATGTACAGATCATCAAAAGTAGACCTCATTTTAATGATGCTTAGTTCATATATCTGTCGAACACCTCGCGCTATAACATTAAGCTGATGTCGGTAATAAGTATTTAGAATTTCTAAACACGGCGATTGCATTAAGAACTAGTGAATCATATACATAATTCCTATACAAACATGTATTTTTTTTTAGTCATGTGATGAATAGTTATTGTTCAGAATAGATTGGTTTTAGAAAAATATCCGCACATTCTGGGAAAAAGAATTGCTACTTAGCACAAATATACCACTGATTATCAGCTCTAAATATGCCCACATGTTTCGAACAAAACATAAATGTTATGTATAACTTGATAGTTATAGACTGTCATTGTTGAAGGTATTGAAGGTAGTGAAATAAATATCGTTCTTGCTGTTTATTCGCTATCTGCTAAGTGCCTATTCTATCGCTAACGTGCCTTGCATGATGAATGCGTGTAGTGTGGTAGCTATTTTAGTAAGCTAATATAATGCTATATTGTGTTTTTAGCTGTAAAACACTTAAAAAATCGGAAATTATTGGCTGATCACAAGATGTTGTCTTTTAATTTGCTGTACACCATCGATTTTTCAGAAATGTTTATGACGAGTAATTTTAGTATTTCATCGTGGTCTCTATAATTACTCTGCTGCTTCGGTGCTATTTTTGCATAGCTGTGATGGTAGCTGCAATGTAAAACTATTATACCTCAAATATGCAAATTTTCGACAAACATAGATTTATTGTGTAACATGTTATGACTGTTCATCTGATGAAGTTTGTTCGGTTAGTTTGGTTGATCTTGGTTAGTTATGTTGGTTTGTGCATGCTACCTGTGCTGTTGAAAAATGTACTGTCTTTTATTGTAATTTTGTGGGATATTCTCTCTCTTTTAAAAAATCGGACATGTTGGCTGGATTCACAAGATGTGTATCTTTCATTTGCTGTATTGGACTTGTTAATGTGTGAAAGTTAAATATTTCTAAAAATWAAAAATGGAATTTCGCGCTCTGCCTTTTCAGTGGAATGTGGGAGGAGTTCCGCTAGCGGAACCCCGGAGCCAGACAGGTTTTAATTTACAATCTGTAAATACTATGTGATTAGACAGGTTCAGAATTTATGTGAAACATCACAGCACAGTTGAAAAATATATGGCACAWGGAAATCATTAAAGGGCGGTTTACGGGGTGGGATAGCGGTTTAGATGGGTGGGATGGACTGAGAGTGGGGTGGGTTTAAAAGCTCATGTTATACATTACATCTAGTCATAACTATTATATCAAAATATCAAMTTACTTTGTTGYTGCTATGTAACTACTGTAAAAAAGAAAATTTAAAAAAGTGCCATGTATGTAGAATGTACATGTAACAACAAAAGAAAAAGCTGTTGAAACAATGTTTATGGGGGTGGATGGGCCCCAAAAAATTAGAAATAAAACACTTAATTGACATGACTTGAAAATGACCATATGGAGCAGTATTAGTTCTGGGAGGAGACTCTGTCATCAGGTGACAGATCAGCACTCCTACTCTGAGACTCTTGATAGATATGGGCCCAGGTTCTTCTCTTCTCTCCTACAGTTCATTCGCTGACTGTTGTCTATTTCTCCCTACTGCAGGTGATGTGTCTCCCATCAGTATGTCTCCTATCAGCCAGTCCCAGTTCATCCCACTGGGGGAGATCCTGTGTCTGGCTATCTCAGCCATGAACTCTGCTCGCAAGCCCGTCAACCAGGAAGCCCTGATGGAACACCTCGCCACATGCTTCCCAGGTACAGTAGCTACATGGGGAAATTTCTAGCATTAGCTCAATGACTGTGGGTATCTGCAGTCAGTGGGAGAAATGCAAAACTAACCCAAGAACAATGTCTAAGGGCAACTTCTTCACTCTATACAGTTGGCCTATAATACACCCCAAGACTGTGTTCGTTAGAAACATTTTTAAACACTTCCTGTTGCGTGCCCTAATTAACACAACCCCTGTAACCCCCTAAACACACACAACGAAGATGACGAGAAGAGACGAGGGAAAGAAGAGAGAGAGAGAGAGAGATGGAAGAAAGAAAGAGAGAGAGAGAGAGAGAGAGAGAGAGAGAGAGAGAGAGAGAGAGAGAAGAGAGAGGAGAGAGAGAGAGAGAGAGAGAGAGAGAGAGAGAGAGGAGAGAGAGAGACGAGAGAGAGGGAGAAGAGAGAGAGAGAGAGAGGAGAGAGAGAGAAGGAGAGAGAAGAGAGAGAGAGAGAGAGAGAGAGAGAGAGAGAGAGAGAGAGAGAGAGAGAGAGAGAGAGAGAGATTCATCCATCAATCAACTTACCATCCTGGGACAAGGCAGAGTATAGCCCACAAAGATCTCCGCCACGGCACAACCCAAGGGGGGGGCGCCAACCCAGACAGGAAGACCACGACAGYGACTCAACCCACTCAAGTGAGRCGCACCCCTCCTAGGGACGRCATGGAAGTCTCAAAGCTTGAGAGATCTGTGGCGTTGTGTGACAAAACTGCACATTTTAGAGTGGCCTTTCATTGTTCCCCGCACAAGGTGCACCTCTGTAATGATCATATTGTTTAATCAGCTTCTTGATATGCCACACCTGTCAGGTGGATGGATTATCTTGGCAGAGGATAAATTCTCACTAACAGGCACATAAACGAATTTGTGCACAACATTTGAAGAAATATAACATTTGAAGAAATATTACATATAATATATATAATTTTGTGCAYATGGAACATTTCTGGGACCTTTTATTTCAGGTCATGCAACATGGGACTAAGCTTTAGATGTTGCCTTTATATTTTGGTTCAGTGTAATTGGAGTAAATGTTTTGTTCAATGTAGCCTTTCGTTTCTTTTCTGTACTGGGCTTACATAAGACTACCCTGTCACTTTCCACATGGCTCCTTTCCAGGTAGGTGAACTTTCTTTTAAATTCAGCATCACTTCCCTCCACGCAGATGTCTTAAAACTGAGTTTAGTCTCTAATTGCGTCATGTTGATATGGCAATTAACAAAGTGTGATGTAATGTCATGCAACAGTAAACTCTTACTAGTAAACGCTTATGTACAGATTTATCCAGGGGGCCTACTTTTGTGATTGTAGGGTTAGCTAAGGACATGGGGTGGATGGAGGAGGGATACAGAGTAGCCTAACCTTTGGCTCTGTCTCGGTCTGGCGGCTCTAGTCTGTATGACACCAGTTATTGGGGAGGCGATAGTCATAATGGAGAAGGACGCAACACTAACTGCATTCAAATATGAACTGTTATTCTGAGGCAGATTCATGAATCTGATGAATCTATTTCAAAAAATTATAAATGGTTATATAATTTGCGGTAGAGTTGTGTCCTATCTTATTTACAGATTTRTTGACTGACTCAGTTTACTGAGAGGAATTGCCTCTCATAAAGGCAAGGCTCAGTTCATTAGTGCTATGCAACCGTTTCCATCTGTAGGATTGAAATWCTATAATAAGTACTAGAAATAAAGCTACCGTAGAATCTTAAAACTGTTCTTGCTGATTATGGACTTTTGTGAAAATGTATGGAAGATGTTTAACCTTGGCAGGGATAGATTACATTTTGGATAGTGAAAAAAAGTGAGAATTTAACCTTGAATTCATTCACAGAATTGTAATGTTTATATAGGATTAACTAGATGCTTTTGGTACATGAAGTACAATTGGTAGGACTTGCTTTAACTCTTAAAGTATTTTTGTGATAGAAGTTTAAAAGTTTAACTTTATTATTTAAAGCAAAGCAGTTAGATACAGACTACTAAACGCAGCAAAAAAAGAAACGTTCTCTCACTGTCAACTGTGTTTATTTTCAGCAAACTTAACATGTTATGTTCATACAAATATTTACACAAGATTCAACAACTGAGACATGAACTGAACAAGTTCCACAGACATGTGACTAACAGAAATGGAATAATGTGTCCCTGAACAAAGGGGGGGGGAGTCAAAGTAACAGTCAGAATCTAAAGTAACAGTCAGTATCTGGTGTGGCCACCAGCTGCATTAAGTACTGCAGTGCATCTCCTTCTCATGGGCTGCACCAGATTTGCCAATTCTTGCTGTGAGATGTTACCCCACTCTTCCACCAAGGCACCTGCAAGTTCCCAGACATTTCTGGGGGGAATAGCCCTAACCCTCACCCTCCGATCGAACAGGTCCCAGACGTGCTCAATGGGATTGAGATCTGGGCTCTTCGCTGGCCATGGCAGAACACTGACATTCCTGTCTTGCAGGAAATCACGCATAGAACGAGCAGTATGGCTGGTGGCATTCTCATGCTGGAGGGTCTTGTCAGGATGAGCCTGCAGGAAGGGTACCACATGAGGGAGGAGGATGTCTTCTCTGTAACGCACAGCGTTGAGATTGCCAACAATGACGACAAGCTCAGTCCGATGATGCTGTGACATACCGCCCCAGACCATGACGGACCCTCCACCTCCAAATTGATCCCGCTCTAGAGGCCTCAGTGTAACGCTCATTCCTTCGACGATAAACGCAAATCCCATCATCACCCCTGGTGAGACAAAATCGAGACTCGTCAGTGAAGAGCACTTTTTGCCAGTCCTGTTTGTGCCCATAAGCGACGTTGTTTCCGGTGATGTCTGGTGAGGACCTGCCTTACAACAGGCCTACAAGCCCTCAGTCCAGCCTCTCTCAGCCTATTGTGGACAGTCTGAGCACTGATGGAGGGATTGTCACATCTGCAGTCCTCATGCCTCAGTCCTCGTGCATAAGGCATGTTCACGCAGATAAGCAGGGACCCTGGGCATCTTTCTTTTGGTGTTTTTCAGAGTCAGTAGAAAGACCTCTTTAGTGTTCTAAGTTTTCATAACTGTGACCTTAATTGCCTACCGTCTGTAAGCTGTTAGTGTCTTAACGACCATTCCACAGGTGCATGTTCATTAATTGTTTATGGTTCATTGAACAAGCATGGGAAACAGTGTTTAAACCCTTTACAATGAAGATCTGTGAAGTTATTTGGATTTTTACGAATGATCTTTTAAAGACAGGGTCCTGAAAAGGGGACAGTTTTCTTTTTTTGCTGAGTTTATATCAATCATATTAAGTTGGATTGTGGGGCATTTAGATCAGAAAATGTCTAAACTACAGTTGTTGSATGTGAAAACTAAAAGAATAAGTCAATCACATTTATTTATATAGCCCTTTTTACGTCAGCAGATTTCACAAAGTGCTTATACAGAAACCCAGCCTAAAACCCTAAACAAGCAATTCAGATGTAGAAGAAAGGCAGGAACCTAGGAAGAAACCTAGTGAGGAACCAGGCTCTGAGGGGTGGCCAGTCCTCTTCTGGCTGTGCCGGGTGGGGATTATAAGAGTACATGGCCATTAAGGCCAGATTGTTCTTCAAGATGTTCAAGTGTTCATAGATGACCAGCAGGGTAAAATAAGAAAGACATAGGACAAAGCGATCTTCTGTCAGAAGATGGGAATAAAAAGCAGGATCATGTGGACAACACTCTTAGGAAAGCAAAGCAACTCTGAATCAATCATGCTGTGTGTTTCAGGTAAATAGAGACACGATTTACATTAGTAAAACTTTCAGTGTGAATGATTTGAGTTGAATGACGATGTAATGATTAGAAAGTTGTAGGCTATTATTTGGGTAGAGAAATATGACAGCTCTAGTGATGATAGCTCTTTAAAAAATATTTTAGGAATTATGTAGAATACAGTGCATTCAGAAAAGTTTTCAGACCTCTTGACTTATTCTAAAATGGATTAAGTTGTTTTTCCCCCACATCAATCTACACACAATAACCCATACTGAAAAAGCAAATAATAAATGTTTGCAAATGTAAAAAAAAAATGGAAATGTTACATTTAGATAAGTATTCAGACCTTTTACTTAGTACTTTGTTGAAGCACCTTTGGCAGCGATTGCAGGTATGATGCTACAAGCTTGGAACACCTCTATTTGGGGAGTTTCTCCAATTCTTCTTTTCAGATCCTCTCAAGGTCTGTCAGGTTGGATGGGGAGGGTCGCTGCACAGCTATTTTCAGGTCTCTCCAGAGATGTTTGATCGGGTTCATGTCCGGGCTCTGGATGGGCCACTCAAGGACATTCAGAGACTTGTCCCGAAGCCACTCCTGTGTTGTCTTGACTGTTTGCTTCGGATCGTTGTCCTGTTGTACCCAGTCTGAGGTCCTGAGCGCTCTGGAGCAGGTTTTCATCAAGGATCTCTCTTTACTTTGCTCTTTTTATCTTTTATATTTATTTATCTTTCCTTCGATCCTGACTAGTCTCCCAGTCCCTGCCGCTGAAAAACATCCTCACAGCATGATGCTGCCACCATCTGATGCCAGGTTTCCTCCAGGTGTGACGCTTGGCATTCAGGCCAAGGAGTTCAATCTTCGTTTCATCAGACCAGAGAATCTAGATTCTCATAGTCTGAAAGTCCTTTAGGTGCCTTTTGGAAAACTCCAAGCAGGCTGTCATGTGTCTTTTACTGAGRAGTGGCTTCCGTCTGGCCACTCTACCATAAAGGCCTGATTGGTGGAGTGCTGCAGATGGTTGTCCTTCTGGAAGGTTCTCCCATCTCCACAGAGGAACACTGGAGCACTGTCAGAGTGACCATCGGGTTCTTGGTCACCTCCCTGACCAATGCCCTTCTCCCCCGATTGCTCAGTTTGGCAGCCAGCTCTAGGAAGAGTCTTGGTGGTTCCAAACTTCTTCCATTTAAGAATGATGGAGCCACTGTGTTATTGGGGACCTTCAATGATGCAGACATTTTTTGGGACACTTTCCCAGATGTATTCCTCGACACAATCCTGTTTCGTGGGGCTCTACGGATGATTCCTTCAACCCCATGGCTTGGTTTTTGCTCTGACATGCACTGTCAACCGTGGGACCTTATATAGACAGGTGTGTGCCTTTCCAAATCATGTCCAATCAATTGCATTTACCACAGATGGACTCCAAGTTCTAGAAACATCTCAAGGATGATCAACGGAAACAGGGTGCACCTGAGCTCAATTTCAAGTCTCATAGCAAAGGGTCTGAATACTTATGTAAATAGGTATGTTTTTTACATTGTATATTTGCAAAAATGTCAACCTGTTTTTGCTTTGTAATTATGGGATATTGTGTGTCGATTGATGAGAAAACATTTAATACATTTTAGAATAAGGCTATAAAGTAACAAAATTTGGAAAAAGTCAAGGGGTCTGAATACTTTCTGAATTTACTGTATATAGACCTACTGATAGCTAGCTTTAGGCTAAAAGTACATTTCCTGAAGAAAGTGTGGTGCTAGCTTGTTTTAAAGTATGTATGGTTTTGAAATATGTTATAGTAGTGGTAGTGTCTGCAGTAGTAATGATCGTGACTGATTATAGTTGGAAAAAGTAGGTATATGAAAAGATAGAATAGCCTGAACATATGAATGTTGGTTTGGTGTGAGTTATTTTATATAAATGTATGCAAATGTATATAGTTATAGTTGATAAATATTTCAAAGAATTTGAAATTTGGATAGCCTGAACATGTGAAAGATGGTGGTAGTATCTGCAATAGTATTTTTTTATATTTGTACCTTTTATTTAACTAGGCAAGTCAGTTAAGAACAAATTCTTATTTACAATGACAGCCTACACCGGCCAAACCCTAACCCAGACGATGCTGGGCCAATTGTGCGCCGCCCTATGGGACTCCCAATCACGGCCGGTTGTGATACAGCCGGAAATTAAACCAGGGTCTGTAGTGATGCCTCTAGCACTGAACATTGGGTTTGTGTCTCTAGCTTGAACGGTTCAAGAGTTACCCAACAACAATAATTGTATTATATGCTAATGTGTTCTCCTTCAAGTAGTTATATTTTATAGTGGAGATCAGAGCTAGACCAGAGGTAGTGAGAACCAGAGCTAGCTAGCTATGCCCAGGACCAGAGCTGGGGTCAGAGGAAGTGCAGACCAGACTGGTAGTTGTGGTCAGTAGGTCTGTAGTTGTGGTCAGTAGTTGTGTTGCAGGATCTTTGGGCCCTACAGTATAGATGTGGTCTACATGTGGTCAGTAGTTGTATGGCTGTGGTTTGCAGTTGTGTGGTTCAGTTGTTTTGTGATCAGTGGTTGTGGTCAGTAGTTTTGGTCAGTAGTTTGGTAAGTAGCTGTATATTCAGTAGTCATGTGGTTGTGGTCAGTAGTTTTGTGGTTGTGTTCATTAGTTGTGTGGTCAGTAGTATGTGGTTTTGTTCATTAGTTTAGGTCAGTAGTTGTGGGGTTGTGGTCAGTAGTTTTGGTCAGTGGTTTGGTAAGTTGTTGTGGGGTTGTGGCCAGTAGTTGTGGTCAGTAGTTTTGTGGTTGTGGTTCAGTAATTGTGTGGTTGTGGTCAGTAGTTTAGGTCAGTAGTTGTGGGGTTGTGGTCAGTAGTTGTGGTCAGTAGTTATGGCCAGTGGTTTGGTAAGTAGCCGTGTATTCAGTAGTTTTGTGGTTGTGGTCAGTAGCTGTGTGGTTCAGTAGTTGTGTGGTTAGGAGTTATAGTCTGTAGTTGTGTTGTGGTCAATAGTTGTGGGCATTGGTTGTGTGGTTGTGGTCAGCAGTTTTGGTCAGTAGTTGTGTGATTGGTCTAGTTGTGTGGTTGTGGTCAATAGTTGTGTGGTCTGTAGATTTGGTCAGTAGTTGTGTGGTTATGGTCAGTAGTTGTGGTCAGTAGTTGTGTGGTTATGGTCAGTAGTTGTGTTGTTATGGTCAGTCGTTGTGGTCAATAGTTGTGTGGTTATGGTCAGTAGTTGTGGTCAATAGTTGTGTGGTCTGTAGATTTGGTAAGTAGTTGTGGTGTTCTGTAGTTGTGTGGTTGTGGTCAGCAGTTGAGTCAGTAGTTGTTGTTGTGGTCCATAGTTGTGGTCAGAGGTGGTGTGTTGTGGTCAGTAGTTTTGTTCAGTAGTTTTGTTAAATAGTTGTGTGATTCATTATTTCTGGTCAGTAGTTGTGTGGTTGTGTTCAGTAGTTATGGTCAGTGGTTGTGGTCATTAGTTGTGTGGTTCAGTAATTGTGTGGTCAGTAGTTCTGGTCAGTCGTTGTGTGGTTGTGGTCAGTAGTTGTGTGGTTGTAGTCATTCGTTTAGGTCAGTAGTTGTGTGGTTGTGGTCAGTAATGGTCAGTGGTTTTGTAAGTAGTTGTGTATTCAGTAGTTGTGTGGTTGTGGTCAGTATTTGTGTGGTCAGGAGTTATGGTCTGTAGTTGTGTTGTGGTCAGTAGTTGTGGGCATTAGTTGTGGTAATTCGTTTTGTGGTTGTGGTCAGTAGTTATTTTCTGTGGTTGTGGTCAGTAGTTGTGGCCAGTCGTTTTGTGGTTGTGGTCAGTCGCTTTGTGGTTGTGGTCAGTCGTTTTGTGGTTTCAGGTCAGTCGTTTTGTGGTTGTGGTCAGTCATTGTGTGGTCAGTAGTTGTGGTATTAGTTGAGATCAGTGGTTGTGGGCATTAGTCGTGGTCAGGAGTTGTGGTCAGTAGTTATGGTTATTAGTTGAGATCAGTGGTTGTGGGCATTAGTCGTGGTCTGTAGCTGTGTTGTTGTGGTATGTAGTGGTTGTGGTCAGTCGTGGTTGTGGGTAGTAGTTGGTTGCAGTCAGTAGTTTTGGTCAGTAGTTGTGTGGTCGTCGCCAGTAGTGGTCAGCAGCTGTGGTAAGTAGTTGTGTGGTTTTGGCAATAGTTGTGTGGTTTTGGCAATAGTTGTGTGGTTGTGGTCAATAGTTGTGTGGTTGTGGTCAGTAGTTGTGTTCAGTGTCTAAACTACAATTGTTGTGTTTGAAAACTGAAAGAAGTGCAATGAGAAGTGATCGGGTGAAATATCTAGAGTGAACTTGGCAATTGTTGTCCAAGGCAGTTTTTGCTAGGCAACAGTTGCCTTGGCTTAAGCCAGTATGAGAAACATGCGAACAAACATTTGTGCTTTGAAAGTAAGTAAATACTGCACTCTGACCCACAAAACGTATTTGCTAGATTCATGATAGTGTTAGACAAAGCAAGGAAAGTGAACTTTAAAATGCTATGTATTGTTATTGGAATTTGCAGCTGTTGTTGGTAAGCAATGAATCTGCTAGCTTTTCACATTACTTACTGCATCTATAAAGAGAGAGAGCTGTAACCCATCAACTGCATCTATAAAGAGAGAGAGCTGTAACCCATCAACCTATCTATTGATTGGTAGAAGCTATTCCTTATCCGCTTTCAGATTTGAATAGCAGGGAAGTAGACGAAGTCATACCCTCTAACTTGTTGTCTAAGTTGTTGGCCAAGTGGTCAAAATAGAGGATGTGTTTCAAAAATTTAATTGTTGCATTTACAGTGAATGGAATGTTGGAAGTGATGATGTCACAATGGGGCCTTTAGAATTATGCGGAAATGCCATGAAAGTGGTTGGAGGACTTAAAGTATAAAAGATATCAAGAAGTTGTAGGTAAGCACACTGGTCCTGACCAGTCTACTCATTTTAAAGTTTGAACGGAATTTCTAGCTTAAACGGTGTAAGAGGAGTAGCGACCTAAATAATAATAATAAAAAGTCAGAAGTATGACGAAGATTTAAAGTTGGGACTTTTGCTTTGCAAGTCCCACCTAAAAATACTTCACTCTTAAAATGTAAGTTCTAGAACTCTGCTGCTGAATGTAAAACTGTTGTCTTTCCCCCGTCTGTGTTTCCCTCAGGTGTCCCAACACCGAGCTCGGAGATTCTGCGACACACCCTAAACATGCTGGTGCGAGAGAGGAAAATCTACCCAACACCTGAGGGCTACTTCATTGTCACTCCCCAGACCTACTTTATCACCCCCAACCTCATCCGATCCAACAGCAAGTGGTACCACCTGGATGACCGGCAGCAACAACAACAGCAGCAGCAGTGTACCTCCCCACAGTCGGGCACCATCACGCCCTCCACCCCGGGCTGCGTGAGGGAGAGGCCCAACCAGAAGAACCACGGGGACTCCTACAACACGTACCGCGATGATACGCCCATCCCTCAAGCCCCCACTTACCAGAGGAAGTCTCCCAAGGAGCCTCGGGGAGACCCCCCCTCCTACCCTCAGCCCCCTCTGGCTCCCGTTCAGATGCCGACGTCACAGTTGCAAGATCCTCTGACGGACAAGAGCAAGAGTAATGCCCCCTTCCCCTACAAGACCGACACACTGACCAAAAAAAAGGAGGGCAGTGGTGGCGGCAGCAGTGCCGAGAAGCAGTCAAAGAAGTTTGGGCTGAAGCTGTTCAGGTTGAGCTTCAAGAAGGACAAGCTGAGGCAGCTGGCCACATTCTCGGCCCAGTTCCCCCCCGAGGAATGGCCCCTCCGCGATGAAGACGCGCCTGCCATCACCATCCCCCGCACTGTGGAGATGGAGATCATCCGGCGGATCAACCCGGACCTGACGGTGGAGAATGTGGCGCGCCACACGGCCGTGATGAAGAGGCTGGAGGAGGAGCGTGCCCAGAGGAGAAAAGCAGGCAGCTCGGCTGAGCACAGTGCACGCAGCCGGAGGAGTCGTGGTCACCGTCGGGTGCTGCACGGCAAGTCCCGTTCACACAGCAAGACGCGCGCCTCCCGGGGCGACCCTTCCGAGAGTTCCAACCTGGACATGGCCATGATGGACAGGGATTACAGCCGCTTCTTCAGCCACTCGTTGGTGCGCTCCCCGCGTGAGGCCATGTACACCTTGGAGCGCAAAAGAAGTGGTGGGACTTACATAGTCCACAGCAACCCCAACATCACAGAGTCCCACTTCCCCATCACCCCGGAGTGGGACGTGTCCGGGGAGTTGGCGAAAAGGAGGACAGAGATGCCTTTCCCCGAGCCCTCGCGTGGGACGTCCAGCGGGAGAGTGCACCGAAGCCACAGTCAAACTCAAGAAGGAAGGAAGTCGCGCGACGAGCTGCCCGATCAGGCTAAGGAGAGGTCCCGCTCCATGGATAATGCTTTGAGCCCTCTGGGCGGAATGTGCCCCTCTTTGGGGATGTCAGAGGACTATGAGCGGAGTCCTGACGAGCGGAGTCATTACTACACAGATAATGGGACTTTGCGGGCCTCCCAGAAGTCGTCCCACTACTCAAGGATCATGTTCTCAGCTGCTAAGTTCAATTCTGAAATGTGTGTGCCTGATGTGGGGAAGGGGAGCTTAGGGAAGGGGAGCTTAGGGAAGGGGAGCTTAGGGAAGGGGAGCTTAGGGAAGGGGAGCTTGGACGAGTCTAGGATCCGAAGCCCACTGGAAAGGAATAAGAGCAGAGACAGCTTGCCGGCCTACAGTGATCTGAAGGGACTCTCGCCCAAGTCCTCGGCGGACGACTACTTCCAGTGCAATACGTCAAACGAAACAATCCTTACCGCCCCTTCACCTCTGTCAAAAGCAGACCACGACACGTTAACCTCGTCTGAGGGAATCCGGAAGGGCACTCCAGTCGATCGCCACACCCCTCACCTTACCTCTCCCCTCACGATGGAATACAAAGAGGACTCTTTGGCAAAGGGGCAAAACGGCTCAAACCGATCAACACCAAGCCAGACCCCAGAGCCCATGACTAACGGACGTTTGACACAACACCAACACAACGTAGACCCTGGAGGGGGAGGCGGTGGTGGCGGGGTAGACAAGAGGAAGGAGATCTTCAGCAAGGACACTTTGTTCAAGCCTCCACACAACACATTGACTGCAGGCTACGTGGAGGGCACCTACACCAAGTCGGGCACCCTGCGAAAGACCCCACACATCAAATCAGCCGAGGTCCTTGACAATCTAGAGGCCCAGCAGCCTTCGAATTCAGCAGCTTCCCCCGCTTCCGCCCTGGTCGCCCAGGGCTCCGAGCCAGCGGTCCCGTCAGCCTCCGAGGCCGCCTTTGACTACTACAATGTGTCGGATGATGACGAGGAGGTGGTGGCGGAGGACACCTCGCGGAAGGAGTTAGTGGTGGCAGAGGGCAAATGTCACGGGGAGGGTGGGGGTGGAGTTGGAACCATGCAGTGGCTTCTGGAGCGGGAGAAGGAGCATGATCTGCAGTGCAAGTTTGAGACTAACCTCACGCTGCTCAGCCCCAAGGAGACAGATAACAGTAGCAGCCAGAAGTCAGCGCATTCAGCACGTCTGGATAGCATGGACAGCAGCAGCGTGACTGTAGACAGTGGATTCAACTCCCCAAGGTAAGCTGAACCCAGTCTGTCTACTACAGCAACCAGAGGGTTATGACCAAAGAATACACATAGAAAGTGGATATCATCACAATCTGTAAAATGTAACACAACTGGAGACAACTTTTGGAGGTATGTTTTGTACACTCCACTACGTATGTATTTGCACAGTGACACTAAATATTTTAATTTGTCTCTTTACACCAGCATTTTGGATTTGGGATAAAATATTTTATACAGTATGTAGCAACAGTACAAAATGTCACCTATTATTTGAGGGTATTTTCATGCCTGCTTTACTGTTTAGATAATGAATGCACTTTATATATCTAGTCCATTCATTTGAAGGTGTCATTTGGACAAATTCATTTATATTCAATTTAGTCAAAAGTTTAGTATTTGGTCCCATATTCCTAGCATGCAATAACTACATTAAGCTTGCAACTCTACTAACGTTTTGGATGCATTTGCAGTTTGTTGATCTCAAATCCAAAATGCTGGAGGATAGAAACAAATTACATTTTAGCATCACTGTCCAAATAAATATGTATGTTTTTGGCACAACATTGTTACGGTATCTTACAAAAAAAAGATGTATTTAACCTTTAAGACAAGTCAGTTAAAAACAAATTATTATTTACAATGATGGCCTATCTAGCAAAACAGTGTAGGAGCAGTTGCTAACTAACTGTAAAGAACTTAAGGTCGTTAGCTAACTATCTTCGCTACTTGTGGGGCAAAACATTTCACTTACTTACAGTTAGCCAGGTAGGGTACCGCTATTTTCTAGCAAACGTAATGCTGCCTTCCAAAGGGATAAGGTGGCTCCACTAAGGTTTTATTTTGATGTTTGAGATGTGTCCGCTTTCCAAGCGTATTAGCATTAGTAGAACAGACATTCCCATTCCAAGCAATGTACACAGTAGTAGCATGCCAGAGGCTTGGCCATCCTATCCATGCATCATGTTACCACACACACTTGCTTAGAGCAGCTGTCTTTAGAATGGTATTAAAGTGATACTTCGAGATTTTGCCAATGAGGTCCTTTATCTACTTCCCTGGAGTCAGATGAACTCGTGGATACCATGTTTAGTATGAAGTAAGCTAACTAGCGTTAGCACAATGACTGGAGGTCTATAGGTATCTCGCTAGCACACAGAGACACGTAAAAATTAAGATTTTCTTTGTCACTGGCCTACACACAATACACAATGTCAAAGTGGAATTGTTTTTCGACATTTTTACAAATTAGTTAAAAAAAATAAAAGCTGAAATGTCTTGAGTCAATAAGTATTCAACCCCTTTGGTATGGCAAGCCAAAATAAGTTCAGGAGTAAAAATTTGCTTAAGTCACAAAATAAGTTATGATTTTTGGATGACTACCTCATGTACAGTATGTACCCCACACATACAATTATCTGTAAGGACCCTGAATTTCAAACACAGATTCAACCAGAAAGACCAGGGAGGTCTGCCAATGCCTCGCAAAGAAGGGCACGCAAAGATGGGTAAAAAAATAAGACATTGAATATCCCTTACACTTTGGATGGTTTATCAATACACCCAGTCACTACAAAGATACAGGTGACCTTCCAAACTCAGTTGCTGGAGAGGAAGGAAACCGCTCAGGTATTTCATCATGAGGCCAATGGTGACTTTAAAACAGTTAGAGTTTAATGGCTGTGATAGGAGAAACTGACGATGGAACAACAATATTGTAGTTAGTCCACAATACTAACCTAATTGACAGAGTCAAAAGAAGGAAGCCTGTACAGAATAAAAAATATTCCAATATATGCATCCGCTGTTTGCAATAAGGCACTAATGTTATATTGCAAACAATGTGGCAAAGCAATTAAATGTTTGTCCTGAATACAAAGTGTTATGTTTGGGGGAAATCCAATACAACACATTACTGAGTACCACTCTCCATATTTTCAAGTATAGTGGTGGCATCATGTTATGGGTATGCTTGTAATTGTTAAGGACTGGGGGAGTTTTTCAGGATAAAAAGAAATGGAATGCCACTAATCACATTCAAAATCCTAGAGGAAATCCTGGCTCAGTCTGCTTTCCACCAGACACTGGGAGATTAATTCACTTTCAGCAGGACAATAACCTAAAATACAAGGCCAAATTTACACTGGAGTTTCTTACCAAGAAGACAGTGAATGTTCCTGAGTGGCCGAGTTACAGTTTTGACTTAGATCTGCTTGAGAATCTATGGCAAGACCTAAAAATGGTTGAATAGTAATGATCAATTTGACAGAGCCTGAAGAATTTTGAAAGTAATAGTGGCCAAATGTTGCGCAATCCAGGTATTCGAAGCTCGTAGAGACTAACCCAGAATGACTCACAACTGTAATTGCTGCCAAAGGTGATTCTAACATGTATGTTACTGTTTTGTCTTTCATGAATCTTTTACAAGTGTCAGAATTTTTCTTTCACTTTGACATTAGAGTATTTGGTATAGATCGTTGACAAAAAATGACAATTAAATCCATTATAATCCCACTTTGTGACACAACAAAATGTGGACAAAGTCAAGGGGTGTTAATACTTTATGTTAGCACTGTATATGTAACATTTTAGCTATATTCGATTTAGTAATGTTTTTTTGAAGGACGCATAAAATGGCTTAGTAGTGTTTCTTACTTTGTCATAAACCCAAAAACTTCAGTTGCAAGGATGTTTAGATGTTTTTTTTGCTATTGTTGTCAACCTTGTGAACACGAACTAATCGTAATTAAGCCGAACCTATTAGTTTTGGTGAAAATGCTAATTAGCGGTACAAATGCTAACTAGCAGTGTTGAGCAGCATTTAAAAAGGTATGTTTTACTCTTGTTGATTTTTATTCCTTTGCTTCTATTTGTATGTAATTGACATTTAGTGGTAGTTGCATTTCCACCTGCAACTACCACTAAATGTCAATTACATACCAATAGAAGCAAAGGACTAAAAATCTGTCTAAATGTAACAAATACTTTTGGGTGTCAGGGAAAATGTATGGACTAAAAAGTACATTATTTTCTTTTGGAATGTAGTGAAGTAAAAGTAAAAGTTGCCAAAAATCTAAATAGTAAAGTAAAGTGCAGATACCCCAAAAAACGACTTTAAGTAGGACTTTAAAGTATTTTTACTTAAGTACTTCACACCACTGCTGTATGGTGCCCTGGAAATGTATTGTAGTTGAGTAGCCAGCCTAGGCTACTGCTCAAATGTTGCTGTAATAGGCCTACATTTACCCTTTGTATGGTGTTTTGTTACAGGTTTCGATTTTTGGTTATTCATTGTCAAGCTATAAAAACCGAAGCCAGACTGCAACATTTTAGTAGACTAGGATGTGGCATGTGTCTGTGCACTTTTCCTCCGCTGCACTCTATAAATGGGAAACACTTACAGTTGAAGTCGGAAATTTACATACACCTTAGCCAAATACATTTCAATTCAGTTTTTCACAATTCCTAACATTTAATCCTAGTAAAAATTCCCTGTTTTAGGTCAGTTAAGATCACCACTTTATTTTAAGAATGTGAAATATCAGAACAATAATAGAGTGAATGATTTATTTCAACTTTTATTTCTTTCATAACATTCCCAGTCAGTCATAAGTTTACATACACTCAATTAGTATTTGGTAGCATTGCCTTGAAATTGTTTAACTTGGGTCAAACGTTTCAGATAGCCTTCCACAAGCTTCCCACCATAAGTTGGGTGAATTTTGGCCCATTCCTCCTGACAGAGCTGGTGTAACTGAGTCAGGTTTGTAGGCCTCCTTGCTCGCACACGCTTTTTCAGTTCTGCCCACAAATGTTCTATGGGATTGAGGCCAGGGATTTGTGATGGCCACTCCAATACCTTGACTTTGTTGTCCTTAAGCCATTTTGCCATAACTTTGGAAGTATGCTTGGGGTGATTGTCCATTTGGAAGACCCATTTCCGACCAAGCTTTAACTTCGTGACTGATGTCCTCATGATGCCATCTATTTTGTGAAGTGCACCAGTCCCTCCTGCAGCAAAGCACCCCCACAACATGATGCTGCCACCCCCGTGCTTCACGGTTGGGATGGTGTTCTTTGGCTTGCAAGCCTCCCCCTTTTCCCTCCAAACGTAACGATGGTCATTATGGCCAAACAGTTCTTTTTTTTGTTTCATCAGACCAGAGGACATTTCCTAAAAAAGTACGATCTTTGTCCCCATGTGCAGTTGCAAACTGTAGTCTGGCTTTTTTTATGGCGGTTTTGGAGCAGTGGCATCTTCCTTGCTGAGCGGCCTGTCAGGTTATGTCGATATAGAACTTGTTTACTGTGGATATAGATACTTTTGTACCTGTTTCCTCCAGCATCTTCACAAGGTCCTTTGCTGTTGTTCTGGTATTGATTTGCACTTTTCACACAAGTACGTTCATCTCTAGGAGACAGAACGCGTCTCCTTCCTGAGCGTTATGACGGCTGCGTGGTCCCATGGTGGTTGTACGTGCGTACTATTGATTGTACAGATGAACGTGGTACCTTCAGGTGTTTGGGAATTGCTCCCAAGGATGAACCAGACTTGTGGAGGTCTACAAGTTTTTGTCTGATATCTTTTGATTTCTCATGATGTCAAGCAAAGAGGCACTGATTTTGAAGGTAGGCCTTGAAATACATCCACAGGTACACCTCCAATTGGCTCAAATGATGTCAATTAGCCCATCAGAAGCTTCTACAGTCATGACATAATTTTCTGGAATTTTCCAAGCTGTTTAAAGGCACAGTGAACTTAGTGTATGTAAACTTCAGACCCACTGGAATTGTGATACAGTGAATTATAAGTGAAATAATCTGTAAACAATTGTTGGAAAAATGACTTGTGTCATGCACAAAGTAGATGTCCTAACCAACTTGCCAAAACTATAGTTTGTTAACAAGAAATTTGTGGAGTGGTTGAAAAATGTGTTTTAATGAATCCAACCTAAGTGTATGTAAACTTCCGACTTCAACTGTAACCAGCACAATTTGGGAGCGTATCAGGTTGTAATTTCTGTTGACATAAACTGTTGACTCATCATACTTGCGTGTGTCCTAATTTATACTCATGTGTGCAACTTTTTGACAACACTTTCTGTAGTACAGCAATAACATAGTTTCTACAACATGCTTAAACTTTCGGTCCGGTAGTAGATTCAATCAGTGCCATTAAGGAGAACAATTGGGGATGCTGCAAATGTTTAGTGATGATATGATACAGCGCATTGGCTGGCTTGTGGGTCTCTGTGGGTCTGGGAGGAGGTGTGTGTGTGTGGGTCTGGGAGGAGAAGTGTGTGGCAATGCACTGCCTTTGGGGCACAGCATGTTGGCTGTGCATCATTCACGGCAAAATGAATTAACTACCCAAATCATTGCCCAGGCCAGATAGAAATGTGTCACAGGCCGGATCCGGCCCGCGGGCCTTGTGTTTGACACATGGGGTTTGGTATAGCCAAATTACAATTTTACACATTACCTTGAAAGAAGTCTTTGGACAAGGAGAGACTGCAATCCATGCTTTGGTTTATTTAAACTAGCCTTTGCACCCAACCACTAAWATTATTCTAACCAAAACACAATGTCCCCAAGTTAGTATGGTGTAAATTGCATGCCCAAATCCTCCCAAAGTAACTTTCAACTAAGTCATAGAGCTACACAATCCAATTTTTGGTTAGAAAATGAAAAGCTGTTGGTGGCAGTGGCTAGTTTGCTTCCCACTTATTGCAAGTCTCTGTTGTCCCCATCCTCTAATTATCTTTCTCTCCTCTCCTTCTCTTTACTGCACGGACGTGTCTCCCTCTTACTGTCGTGGCAGGACACGTGAAAGCCTGGCTTCCAACACGTCGAGCATCATGGAGAGCAATAGACGACAGAATCCAGCATTGAGTCCGGGCCACATGGGCACCACCAGCAACGGTCCGCCGTTCAGCTTTCGCGCCATTCCTGAACCCCCCCGTACCGCACAGCCTGAGAAACTGCAGAAGTCTTCAACCTGCCTGGCGTCCATCACCAGCGTCTGACCTGATATACAGACAGACAGACATCAAGGCCTGAGATGGAGGAGGTGGATTATTAAGGTTATGGTAGGGACCGTTGGGGGTAATGGGCGGGGGGGTGGAGAAGGCAGAAGTTGGGTCACGTTGTGCCCCCACTTTCTCCTCACACATCCACACACACATGTCCACCCTCCCTCACCCAACCCCCAGAAAATCCAACTACTACTGGGACTGTTAACCACACAGGCATGGCTTCCAGAGACTGTTCCCACAGCTTCAAAAACTTCACTGCAAAAAACAAACAACCACGAAATAACAAAACTATCCTGACCAGATTAATTTAGTCTCCCATTGCAAGAGTGCCGATCAGGAATGATCTTGATTTGGATTATATCAACTTTGATTTTTTGGGGGGGATGGATTTCCAGATTCCTCAATGTTGGTATTAGAGAAATGTTGATACATTTAGGATTGGAGTCACATTTGGGAAAATCTATACTTTTACATGTTATTTCCAATCCATGTCCAATGAAATGTTTTCTATCAAGAATTAGAAATAATTTATCAGGAGAATTATCTTATTTGTATGTTGATGCACAGTATTAAAAATAATGAAGGAAGAGATAAGAGATGAGAAGGTGGAAAGGCAAAATGTCAGAGGTTCCGATTTGTGTAGCGCAAAGCAAAATAGGCTATTGTAGTTCTATCCATACAGTATCATTTATTCATAAGTACAATAATGTATACTCAAATCTTTTTTTAATATTTAAATGACCAAAATGAAATCGTTAAAACGAATAATGACAATTTAGTAAGGGAAAACAGTTGTTTTACATTGTTAGTTGAATTATTAAGTTTCCATCCTGAAGCACTAATGTGCCTTTTCTGTGGTATTTATGACTAAATTAAAAAAAAAAAAAAAAATCTTTATTCAACATATAATCTCAGGTCATAAGAATTTATTTTCTTGAACACACGCACACACACTCTGTCTGTAATCTTGTTGGAGGTGTGTGAGGAGTTGGCCTCGCTGATTAGTGGCTTGCTGAGTGTTGTAATTKGTTTGACAGGACTTTACTTTTATGTTTGTTTCAGATGTGTTTGCCTTTTCACAACATGTTTGCCAGAGTGTGCATAGATARACCATAAAATARATGGTTGCAGCGGGTGCAAATTGTAACAATATATCCCAGGGGTATAGGACAGACAAACACCTTATTTCCCTTAACATGTTTATCACTATCATTGCCAGAGCCATCAAGGCATTTATACAACTTATGTCTGCGGTGTTTCCCTGAAATGAAGTGTTTTATGAAATTGACCAGCTCCTAAATTGTCTTGCAAATTGCAAAATCTCTCCAAATATTAGAGCATGCGGACTAGTGATGGCTACCTTGCAAGACAATAGTGAAGAGTTATTGCAGTCTTGCCTCTTTATTCACAATATTGTTTGTATCACAATACTGTAAGTATCGTGTWTTGGAAATTTGTTTTTCTTGTACAGGTGCTAAGATTTCTATATGAAACGCTCTATTCAATCCGTAACGCTGAAGATCTGCTTTATAGCGCGATTGACAATTAAAGGCAATGGTTTGAAAGGACTTTACTTTATTGTAAATTGTCCTGAAACAAGTCCATGCATCAAAGCTACATTAGGGGTTAAGTTAATGACCTCCCACATGCAGAATTGCAATGTGCATTATTGAAGGAATTGATATATTTATGATGCCCATAAAACACAGTAAGTTTATCAATCTTGCATGATAGTGATCAATTAATGAATTACACATCCAATTGTACAATTGTATTCACTTTTACTTTGAAACTCTTTTTTTGAAGTTATCAACAGTCTCCTCCCGGTGGGCAAAAATGTTGGTTGAAATGTGATTAAAGTTATGTCATATAACCTGACTACAACCAGTTAAAGATACCTTTTTCATAACAACATCAAGATGCCTGGGAAAGACTGCATAACCTGAATACAACGAGGTAAAGGCGTCTTTTTATGGTAGTTAAAACAAATATAAAAACATTATTTTACAGTCATTAGCTAATGACCTAACAAAATATGACCATGACATGACAAAATGTGAACCTGACGGCACTACAACCAGTTTTGCCCGCTGGGATGATTGTAAGGCAAGAAGATTCCATCTTTGTCATGACACAAACAGTGGTGTTCATTATAAAACAAGTGACATACCAACATGCTCATGAATGTCATATATCACAAAGGCTATGTCAATCACTAATCAATGTCTGGTAACTATAGGCCAATGGATGATCAGGAGCACACTTGATAAAAGAATCTGTGAAATCCTAGATTATTATGAAGTTAGTAACAGTGAGACGGAGTGGAGACAACGGGAAAGATTAAATAATGGATAATGTAGATTAATCAATATAAGCATAGATTTTGTTCGCAGCCTCCATACAAAACTAGCTTGCTATTCAAGCCAGTTGCTGAGGCCGTAGTTAGTTAGTTTTGTTTTCCTAACGTGTCTTTAGCATGATGTCTGCTATCAGAGATGGTGCGGGAATCATTTCTGGCCTTTTGGTAGTCTATTTGATTGACAGGAGTCTTCCTTAGTCTATACTCATTTATTGATAGTCTTGCTCACCAAAGGCAGGATGCAACATTTAGAAAGTTATAGATAATGAGGGTTGTTTGTAAAAGTTGTTTCTAACTGCTTACAGATAAATGTTGTGAGGGGAGCAACAATCATCAGAAAATYCACAGTGTTTAAACGTTACCGACATAGTTTAGGATGATTAGCCCTGAAGGTCTAGTGGGCATCTTATCTAACTAAAACATTAAGGTGTAACTGCTGGTAACTTGTTTAAAGATATTTATTTCATGGCTTATAAGCTATACTAGCCAAAGTTCATGAGAGAATTATACTGTATGTCCTTTTATTTAAATTATAAAAATAAAAAAAAGGGAATGCAATGCCACGTTCAAAGTTAGACATTTAGCAATGAAAATAAATTTACAATAGCCTATACTAGAGAACMTCTACAAGTGATACTTTTGGATTGTTGAAAATCTTTGAAGTCAGTAAGAACCAGATCTGGGTTCAAATACCATTTGAAATCTCTCAAATACTTTGAGGTTTTGCATTAGCCTGCCTGGTGTGCCAGGAGGGTGCCGTTTGCACTTTTGGGACTTTTGCAACAGGCAAACTCAATCAAGCACAACTAAGGTATTTTTAATTATTTTTAACCTATGTTTGAGGAACCTGGACCTCATGATTATTGGGTTATTTCTTTCAGTGAATGTGTGCCTCGAGTGGTTTGACTATAGCCGATTGACAAAGGTTCCGGGAAATTATACTATACTCCATTTTGGGGTAAGCAATGTTTTTGGCCAAGGCATATTAGAGAGCTACAGTCATGGCCAAAAGTTTTGAGAATGACACAAATATTAATTTCCACAAAGTTTGCTGCTTCAGTGTCTTTAGATATTTTTGTCAGATGTTACTATGGAATACTGAAGTATAATTACAAGCATTTCATAAGTGACAAAGGCTTTTATTGACAATTACATGAAGTTGATGCAAAGAGTCCTATATTTGCAGTGTTGACCCTTCTTTTTCAAGACCTCTGCAATCCGCCCTGGCACCTGTCAATTAACTTCTGGGCCACATCCTGACTGATGGCAGCCCATTCTTGCATAATCAATGCTTGAGTTTGTCAGAATTTGTGGGTTTTGTTTGCCCGCCTCTTGAGGATTGACCACAAGTTTTCAATGGGATTAAGGTCTGGGGAGTTTCCTGGCCATGGACCCAAAATATGATGTTTTGTTCTCCGAGCCACTTAGTTGGCACTTTTGCCTTATTCCATCATGCTGGAAAAGGCATTGTTCGTCACCAAACTGTTCCTTGGATGGTTGGAGAAGTTGCTCTCGGAGAATGTGTTGGTACCATTCTTTATTCATGGCTGTGTTCTTAGGCAAAATTGTGAGTGAGCCCACTCCCTTGGCTGAGAAGCAACCCCACAGATGAATGGTCTCAGGGTGCTTTACTGTTGGCATGACACAGGACTGATGGTAGTGCTCACCTTGTCTTCTCCGGACAAGATTTTTCCTGGATGCCCCAAACAATCGGAAAGGGGATTCATCAGAGAAAATGATTTTACCCCAGTCCTCAGCAGTCCAATCCCTGTACCTTTTTCAGAATATCAGTCTGTCCCTGATGTTTTTCCTGGAGAGAAGTGGCTTCTTTGCTGCCCTTCTTGACACCAGGCCATCCTCCAAAAGTCTTCACCTCACTGTGCGTGCAGATGCACTCACACCTGCCTGCTGCCATTCCTGAGCAAGCTCTGTACTGGTGGTGCCCCGATCCCGCAGCTGAATCAACTTTAGGAGAGCGGTCCTGGCGCTTGCTGGACTTTCTTGGGCCCCTGAAGCCTTTTCACAACAATTGAACCGTCTCCTTGAAGTTCTTGATGATCCGATAAATGGTTGATTTAGGTGCAATTTTACTGGCAGCAATATCCTTGCCTGTGAAGCCCTTTTTGTGCAAAGCAATGATGACGGCACGTGTTTCCTTGCAGGTAACCATGATTGAGAGAGGAAGAACAATGATTCCAAGCACCACCCTCCTTTTGAAGCTTCCAGTCTGTTATTTGAACTCAATCAGCATGACAGATTGATCTCCAGCCTTGTCCTCGTCAAATTTAACAAGAGAATCACTGACATGATGTCAGCTGGTCCTTTTGTGGCAAGGCTGAAATGCAGTGGAAATGTTTTTGGGGATTCAGTTAATTTCAATGGCAAAGAGGGACTTTGCAATTAATTGCAAATCATCTGATCACTCTTCATAACATTCTGGAGTATATGCAAATTGCCATCATACAAACTGAGGCAGCAGACTTTGTGAAAATTAATATTTGTGTCATTCTCAAAACGTTTGGCTACGACTGTATACTGTACGTCTGGCAAGCGAATCTTATAAAGTATCTGCTAAAGGAAAGTCATGGGAGAAAGAGGATGACTGGATCCAGATTCCCACATTATTTTCATGTTGTAAGAACAGGATTAAGTTCAATTTAAACCACGTAGCACTTTAAAGCACATTTAAAGGCAACCCTCCTGGGAAATGTATAATATTGACCGACAACAACTCATTAGTGACGCATTACCAAATAGTTCACTGACGGCGCCGTGGGATTCATATAAAAAGTTAATTGTAATGAACCTTTACTTACTCAACAGTAGAGTTGAAGGTAGTAAGAGGGACAAAGGAGTTAGGTTACATGATAGGCTTGTTACATGAGAGCTCATTTACATGAGTAAGTTGGGAAATCAAATGCAGTTAATTACACTGAATCCACTTACAACAGTAATTTTTTCATAGTTAGTGGACCATTTGTTAATCCAGCTATAATGTAGCTACTACATTATTATGGTCAAACATTCTTCTGAAGTGTGCCCTAATCCTTCATCAGTGATAAATAAACAAGTTTAGTGCTCCTCTGCTTTACCGTCTCCATTTGTAGACCTGGACTTTTGTGCACTGTCACTAAACTATAACGTTTTAGTAGACAAAATAGGAAAGCAACACTTCCTCCATTGAAAACATTATATGGAAATGATATTGTTAACATCAACTACTTATTTTACTGTACAGACTAAACATCCTACAACTGACTACATTGTTGTGTTGTTTTTCCCCTTGCATTGAAGTAAGCTGCCTTAATAAAAACACCCTTGTGAATAATTGGCACAAACATTATACAACTRCAGAAGACATGGCAGTATGTATCTAAATGTGCATATTGGGTAGTGTGATGATGAAGATTATAATGGGACAGAGGAATTCTGCTTTCAGACATTGCAGTGCGGGTCATCATCTACTGCACTTCTACTGTGATGTTTGTTTATTTGTTTATGAGGACACACAAGGTACAGGTTTTAATCTCCTCGCCAATGTTTCAGTACAAAGTAATGAACTTGTATCGAGTGACCCTATATAACGACATCAATATCGAACTTTGTAAAATACATTTCAATAAAACCTCCCACTACCGCGTATGGATTATTCATTCTCCGATCCAAAGTTATGCTTGCATTCAGTGCTTTGAATGCATTTTAGGGGCATATTCCCCACTGTTTCAACTGTGCAGCTATTGCTGCTCGAATTACAATAAAGAACAGGTGGGGTCCTGTGTCCAATGATTGGATAATGCTTGAAAGTGTGTTGGTGCAGCCTGCTCTTATAGACTAGATGTAACATAGTAAACGGTAAATCCGAGACACTCAAATTAGTATGAAACAGTATGTTACGTTTGGTAGGGTTACATAAGGCCGAAGGTTACTTAAGGCAAAAAGGAAAGGAGCGTGGTTGGCTGGGGTGCGAATGTCTAACAACCCAAAGGTTGAGTGTTCGAATCTCATCATTGACAATTTTAGCTAATTAGCAATTTTGCAACTACTTTCTAGCTACTTTTAAACTACTTAGATTAAACGGCTAAGGTTAGGGAAGGGTTAGCTAACATGTTAACTCCTAACCTTAACCGTTTACCGTTTAACCTAACTCCTAACCCCTAGCYTAGCKAACGTTAGCTAGGTAGCTAATGTTAAATAGGTGGCTAACATTAGCCACAACAAATTGGAATTCATAATATATTGTCCGAATTGCAATTCGTAACATATCATACAAATTGTTATTCGTAACATATCATACGGAATGGATGATGGACATCTACAAATATACCATACAAAACGTAACATGTCATTCTAAATATGAAATGCTCTGAGACCAGGTTTGTTGGTGGATAAAGCTGACATCTCCAACCTATGCAATTTATATAAAAAGCAACTCATGAAGTGGCATTCCTGATGGTTGACATAGCTTTATTGGGATGACATGGTATTTGTGTTGTTATGACCAGGGATGGGGTGAGTAATTGATTAATTAATTTTGAACTTGAAGATCTTGTCCCTGTCATTGACTTCCATAGTTTTTTGGTTAGCAGCGGCTAGTTAAAGAGATTGAACAGGATCTTAAAGATGCTGTATAAATGTTTTGTGTCATTTCAGTATGTAGTTTTGAAAGTAGAGTTCACGAGTGTAAGCGGGTCCACGAAAGGTGGGCACAATTATGTACATGTATTATGTTATCCACTTTGTATGATATGTTAAATTCTGCAAAATGTTTTTATTACCAATTTTTAAGTGCTTAAATACATTTTACAGGATCTTAAGCACTTACAAATTCATAACATATTGTATGAATTGGAATTCGTAACATATCATACGAATTGCAGGATTGTTTTTACAGCCCATACACTACTAACCATGAAAAAAAGCACCAGACCATTATTCCTCCTCCACCAAACTTTACAGTTGGCACTATACATTGGGACAGGTAGCGTTTCCTGGCATCCACCAAACCCAGATTCGTCCGTCGGACTGCCAGATGGGGAGGCGTGATTAATCACTACAGAGACTGCTCCAGAATCCAATGGCGGCGAGCTTTACACCACTCCAGCTGATGTTTGGCATTGCACATGGTGATCTTAGGCTTGTGTGTGGCTACTCAGCCATGGAAACCAATTTTATGAAGCTCCCGACGAACAGTTATTGTGCTGACGTTGCTTCCAGAGGTAGTTTGGAACTCGGTAGTGAGTGTTGCAACTCACTACCGCTTCAGCACTCGTGATCCCGTTCTGTGAACTTGTGTGGCCTACCACCTCACGGCTGAGCCGTTGTTGCTCCTAAATCTTTCCACTTCACAATGACAGCACTTACATTTGACAGGGGCAGCTCTAGCAGGGCAGAAATTTGACGAACTGGCTTGTTGGAAAGGTGGCATTCATTGACGGTGCCACGTTGAAAGTCAATGAGCTCTTCAGTAAGGCCATTACTGACAATGTTTGACTATGGAGATTGAATGGCTGTGTGCTCGATTTTATACACCTGTTAGCAACGGGTGTGGCTGAAATAGCCGAATCCACTAATTTGAAGGGGTGTCCACATACTTTTATATATATATAGTGTATGTTAAGAATTCCCATTCATAGAATATGTTACAAAAAATAGTTGTTTAACCTATTAATGTTGCATTTAGGTCCAACAATGTACTTTCCTAGAAGGCCTATTGATGCTTCTTGTAATCTACACCTCGATTAGGTTGATAGAAATCCTTATTATTTTGATAAATTATTTTCAATTTGAGCTTCATAATTTCTATATTGCCTAAACTTTCTCGTTCTGAACTTCTAATGCGAGTGGGGCGGGTGTGGCTTTGTTATAATGATCACAAGAGCAGCTGCTCAACGATTTRACASCTCCAACGCAGTTCCACTTCTGACACCGCCAAAACATCAGCTGTGCGGGTGTCGGCTATCGTCGGTTAACGCTTGCGCTTGATCTGTTTGAATCTAAGCCTAATTAAAATGTTTACCTGGCCACTGTTTCCAAACAAAACCAAAGCATGAATTGCTGTCATACCTTGTCCATAGACTGCTGCCAGTGTAAGGAAACCAATATGTAATTTGGGTGCATTATGCTTTAACACTCGTCACAGAACATATTCTGTCTGTCTCAGTTTCACGGGCAACTAGCCACAGTAAGTTCAGTGATTGTACTGAATATCAACTGGCACCATATTTGCTTAAAGGTGTTCACTTTCTAGCCGGAGCAAGTTGTAGGATTTTTTSGTCATCATTTTGAAGGGAAAGGTCACTTTGAAAATAAAAACCACAAAAAATGTGTACTTTTTTTCACACAAAGAAAATGATTTAAATTCATTTAGGATTTGCCGCATTTCACATATCCAGGTGCTATATGGTGTCCTCCTGTGCATTTTATTAGACGAGTGGCTCTTGTACACAATCATGAGCATAGACTGTAAGGATGTTCACAATCTTTTTTATTTTTCTCTGAAGTGCGACATATTTTCGTCGCTTATCTCTCTTGTTAGCTCCAATGCACCAGACTCATACACATACATGCACTTACCTAGCTACCTCCACCACCTCTGTGACAGCAGAGCAAAACAGTGTCAACATCTAGGTGCTGTGTCTGTGGTACACAGTCATATATAAATATCTATTAAAATATATCAGCCCCTACAAAGTTGACTAGTCAAATTCAAAATCAGTTCCCCTCAATTGCTGCAATTACCAGCACTTGATTTTAGGTGTTTGCAACAATATACAATTTTTAAGACAGCATGACTATTCATCTAAGATGTTACTTGGAAACTTGGGGCAGAATCAAACCTAGGACTGTGGGAGACTTTCACTGCACAAAAAAATGTAATGTTCCGTAAAATATACTTTCATGTGATGCAGTAATGGCATCACTTTCTTGCAGCGCAGGTTTGTTGTAATTCCAGCCCTAGGGTAGTTTGCTGTGAAACTAAATGGTCACACAGCATTTGGACGGAATGCTGAAATATACAGATTGGTTAAGTAACCTTAGATTCCAGGCTTCCTCACCTAATGAACGAGACTTGGGAAGTATGGTAATGTGAGACTAGCCCGCAGTCTGCTAGGTAAAAATATGTTGAGTAAGTTTTCCATCAAACTGACATTGAACATCAACAGATTTTTTGGTTGAATTCACAGAAAGTGGGCAACGTACACAGTTTGTCTAATTTCAACCAGATTTCAACCACAAATCAACAATAGAATTTCAAAGGTTAGTTAATTTCAAGTTCGTTGACAACTCAATTCAATATCCACAAAAATKTATGTTGATTTGAGATTTCGTCAGGTTTTTGCCCAGAGGGGGAAAAAATAGTGTTGAAAGCCCATGAAATAAAATGAACATTTGGGATTTTAGAGCCGCATCAAACATTCCTAAATTATGACAGTGCTGAACCATACTGTAAATGAGCGAAATTAGTTTTTTTTTTTTTTATGTCTACAATATTAGAAAAAAGTTCCTATTTATGTAAAAATGTTGTTTAAGTGTTGGTTATAGGTTTTGGTTCTAGGTTTTAAATGGTGCTGTTGTTTTTAAAACACTATAAACATGGCCATCAGATTTGCACATTTTCTTGATATCTGCCTATACACAAAATGAATGTTAAGATCTGCCAACCTTTTGAAGAGTAAAGCAAGATATACAGTGGGTGTTGCAAGATCTTTCACATGTAAAACAATTATATTTCACATCTTTCATTTGGCAAATTATTACACTTTAAATGACCACCTTTTAAATCACTTGTTTAGTGAGGTTTGGACTTGACAGGTGTGCTGCACACTCTTAAAAAATAGCTAGTAGAAACTTTGGGTGTTTATGTGCTGGCTCTAAATAAATAAAAATACTAAGCATATAACTTTGATATCCTGTGTGCTTTTCTCTGTGGATATATTTTTACATTGACTCTTTTGGAATTAGCACTGCAAACATCTACTTGGAACACTTTTTTATAATCTTGGCTGGAAGGACTTTTGTTTGAACTTGACAGGATGTTGACCAGAGGGGAGGTCAAATTGGGTAAAGTATTTATCAAGGGTTTCATGGTGTTTAGTTTTAATTAATGTTACACATTCACAGCTAAAACCTGAATTGCAGGTTTTGGATGAAATAATTATACTAGTGATGGAGTTTAATGATGGAGTTATGGTAAACCTTTTTTGCTTTGTAATTCACAGAAAGGTTTGTGTCCTATAATTCACCCGGGGTGTGTGAAATCATAAAATTGATTCAATAGTTTTTTCCCTCATCAATCTACACACAATACCCCATAATGACAAAGCAAAAACAGTTTTGAATTTTTTACTTATGGAAAAAATCCCATAAGTATTCAAAACTTTTACTCAGTACTTTGTTGAAGCACCTTTGGCAGCGATTACAGCCTCAAGTCTTCTTGGGAATGACACTACAAGCTTGGCACACCTGTATTTGGGGAGTTTTTCCCATTCTTTGCAGATCCTCTCATGTCTGTCAGGTTGGTTGAGGATCATCGCTGCACAGCTATTTTCAGGTCTCTCCAGAGATGTTCGATCTGGTTCAAGTCCGGGCTCTGGCTGGGCCACTCAAGGACATTCAGAAAGTTGTCCCAAAGCCACTCCTGTGTTGTTTTGACTGTGTGCTTAGGGTCGTTGTCCTGTTGGAAGGTGAACCTTCGCCCCAGTCTGAGGTCCTGAGCGTTCTGGGCAGGTTTTCATCAAGGAGCTTTCTGTATTTTGCTCCGTTCATCTTTCCCTCAATACTGGCTAGTCTCCCGGTCCCTGCATCTGAAAAACATCTCCACAGCATGATGCTGCCACCATGCTTCACTGTAGGGATGGTGCAAGGTTTCCTCCAGATGTGACGCTTGGCATTCAGGCCGAAGAGTTCAATCTTGGTTTCATTAGACCAGAGAATCTTGTTTCTCATGGTCTGAGAGTCTTTAGGTGCCTTTTGGCAAACTCCAAGCAGGCTGYCATGTGCCTTTTACTGAGGAGTKGCTTCCGTCTGGCCACTCTACCATAAAGGCCTGATTGGTGGAGTGCTGCAGAAATGATTGTCCTTCTGGAAGGTTCTCCCATGTCCACAGAGGAACTCTGGAGCACTGTCAGAGTGACCAACGGGTTCTTGGTCACCTCCCTGACCAAGGCCCTTCTTCCCCGATTGCTCAGTTTGGCCGGGCAGCCAGCTCTAGTAAGAGTCTTGGTGGTTCCAAACTTCTTCCATTTAAGAATGATGGAGGCCACTGTGTTCTTGGGGACCTTCAATGCTGCAGAAAGTTTTTGGTACCCATCCCCAGATCTGTGCCTCGACACAATCCTGTCTCTGAGCTCTACGGACAATTCCTTCGACCGTGTGGCTTGGTTTCTGCTCTGACATGCAGTGTCAACTGTGTGACCTTATGTAGACAGGTGTGTGCCTTTCCAATCATGTCCAATCAATTTAATTTACCACAGGTGGACTCCAAGTTGTAGAATAATCTCAAGGATGATCAATGGAAACAGGATGCACCTGTGCTCAATCGCGTCTCATAGCAAAGGGTCTGAATACTTATTTAAATAAGGTATTTCTGTTTTTTTCTTTTATACATTTGCAAACATTCCTAAAAACCTGTTTTCAGTTTGTCATTATGGAGTATTCTGTGTAGATTAATGAGGGAAAAAAGTAATTTAATCAATTTTAGAACAAGGCCGTAACGTAACAAAATGTGTAAAAAGTCAACAGGTCTGAATACTTTCCGATTGCACTGTATATTAATATATGGGTTCACTTCAATCAAGCTTACATGCAGTAAARAAATTTACCCAAAATACATAAACTGTACCTTTATTACCCAAATAAAACAGCAGAATGATTTTGGGGTAATGTAATAAAATAGCAGAAAGACTCCCTTTTCAAGTAAACCATATGAAGGGCACGTTCCTCTGCCCAGGCGTTGCTGATGCATTCCATATCTTGCAACACCTGGATAGGTATTTTCAGTATCAGCTAACCACATCCATTATGTTATAGCAATTTGTCATTCGATGACGATGACACTGTCGATGACACAGTCGATGACGTGGCAAGCAACCATTGATTGATGCATGCAAGGTCTGAGCAGGGGAACACGATCCATATGTTATTGCATGCCGCTTTTCAAACCAACTGGGAACTCAAAAAAATACAAGGTCAAATCATGACTTCAGTGATCTTCAGGTCGGAAAGTCAGAGCTCTAGAAAGAGGCCTGAGTTCCCGAGTTGGAACTCTGAGTTGCATGACCATTCAAATTTCCCAGCCGGAGCTGTTTTTTTTCTGAGTTCCCAGTTGTTTTGAACGCACTGAAGTCGGAAGTTGGAGATTTCCGAGTTCCTAGTTCCGAGTTCCCAGTTGTTTTGAACACAGCAACTATCTGATGCCCGACTGCACAGTCAATGACGTGTCACGCAGACATTGGTTGATATATGCAGCGTTTGAGCCCGGGGAATGTGACCAATATCAGCCTCAGTCTCAAATCCAATCACCTTCCCGTACTACTATCTGGTGACGTGAGGAGCACGCTGCTTATCCCTCGTTCAAAACAACTGGGAACTGGGAACTCAGAACTGGAAAATCTCAGACTTCCAACTTCAGTGCATTCAAGACAACTGAAAACTCTGAAAAAACTAGCTCCGACTGGTACATTTCTTTTGAACGGTCATCCAACTCAGGCATCTTACATTTACATTTAAGTCATTTAGCAGACGCTCTTATCCAGAGCGACTTACAAATTGGAAAGTTCATACTTATTCATCCTGGTCCCCCCGTGGGGAATGAACCCACAACCCTGGCGTTGCAAGCGCCATGCTCTACCAACTGAGCCACACGGGACCTGAAGATGGCTGATGTCATGATTAGACCTTGTTCCCAGTTGTCTTGAAATCACCATTACTGCAGTAAGAGGTTAGTGATGTACCCGTACCATATGAATAAACTAATATGAGGGCCTAGTCCCATTTCAGTCCCTTGCCCCTACCTGTATAGTATAAAAAACCGGAAAGGACTAGATAAGGGTAAACAATATGTTGATGGTCTTCCTAGACCTGCAGTCGGCAGAGTGGGGATTCTTCCATATTGCTTTCACATATCCAGCCCTATCAGATCTGTGGAGRCAAAAGGGGCTAGGCATTGAAATGGAATGTGGCCATTAAAACGTAATCTTCACTCCAGCCCACAGAAATTGCAGCAACAGCAACCTCTTGTGGCACAAGTAACAGCACCAGTGCCCTATTGTTGTCATCAAAATCAGAAGGGTATTTTGCCGGGATTCAATGTGATTCGCGTTATAGCGAGCATGACCTTTAAATGTTAATGCAATCCTTGTGAAAGCCGGAACATTGCCTTTAAAAAAATGCATTATCTACAAGTGTGATCGGATTGAATTGCATCCTAGTTTGGACCCCAAACATTGTACAAATATTCCTACTGCATCCTGTAGGCTTATCAAAAGGTTGGCTGGACTTCCCTAAAGACCTGTAGATCTCTTCATTACTCCATTTTTGTTTACAAGGCCCTACTTCATAAACTTCCATCCTATTTAATTTTGCTCTTGAAGTATAGACACCTGAGTTGCCTAACCCCTTCACAGGATTGGTTAACTCTTGATGTTCCTAGGGTCTCCACCGAGCTAGGTAAATATGCTTTTAGTTTTAATGCACCGTATTGCTGTAACAAAATTCTAAATACATTTCATCTTAATATTCTTGTGCCGTTCGGTATTGATTGGGTAATCATTCGTTTTTCAGAATGATTTGTGATGTTTTACTTGTGCGTCCCATGACTGTGTTTTTGTATTTTAATGAATGTATATACAGTATATCACAAAAGTAAGTACACCCCTCACATTTTTGTAAATATWTGAGTATATCTTTTCATGTGACAACACTGAAGAAATGACACTTTGCTACAATGTAAAGTAGTGAGTGTACAGTTTGTATAACAGTGTAAATTTGCTGTCCCCTCAAAATAACTCAACACACAGCCATTAATGTCTAAACCGCTGGCAACAAAAGTGAGTACACCCCTAAGTGAAAATGTCAAAATTGGGGCCAAAGTGTCAATATTTTGTGTGGCCACCATCATTTTCCAGCACTGCCTTAACCCTCTTGGGCATGGAGTTCACCAGAGCTTCACAGGTTGCCACTGGAGTCCTCTTCCACTCCTCCATGACGACATCACGGAGCTGGTGGATGTTAGAGACCTTGCACTCCTCCACCTTCCGTTTGAGGATGCCCCACAGATGCTCAATAGGGTTTAGGTCTGGAGACATGCTTGGCCAGTCCATCACCTGTACCCTCAGCTTCTTTAGCAAGGCAGTGGTCATCTTGGAGGTGTGTTTGGGGTGGTTATCATGTTGGAATACTGCCCTGTGGCCCAGTCTCCGAAGGGAGGGGATCATGCTCTGCTTCAGTATGTCACAGTACATGTTGGCATTCATGGTTCCCTCAATGAACTGTAGCTCCSCAGTGCCGGCAGCACTCATGCAGCCCCAGACCATGACACTCCCACCACCATGCTTGACTGTAGGCAAGACCCACTTGTCTTTGTACTCCTCACCTGGTTGCCACCACACACGCTTGACACCATCTGAACCAAATAAGTTGATCTTGGTCTCATCAGACCACAGGACATGGTTCCAGTAATCCATGTCCTTAGTCTGCTTGTCTTCAGCAAACTGTTTGCGGGCTTTCTTGTGCATCATCTTTAGAAGAGGCTTCCTTCTGGGACGACAGCCATGCAGACCAATTTGATGCAGTGTACGGCGTATGGTCTGAGCACTGACAGGCTGACCCCCCACCCCTTCAACCTCTGCAGCAATGCGGGCAGCACTCATACGTCTATTTCCCAAAGACAACCTTTGGATATGACGCTGAGCACGTGCACTCAACTTCTTTGGTCGACCATGGCGAGGCCTGTTCTGAGTGGAACCTGTCCAGTTAAACCGCTGTATGGTCTTGGCCACCGTGCTGCAGCTCAGTTTCAGGGTCTTGGCAATCTTCTAATAGCCCAGGCCATCTTTATGTAGAGCAACAATTCTTTTTTTCAGATCCTCAGAGAGTTCTTTTGCCATGAGGTGCCATGTTGAACTTCCAGTGACCAGTCAGTATGAGGGAGTGTGAGAGCGATGACACCAAATTTAACACACCTGCTCCCCATTCACACCTGAGACACTAACGAGTCACATGACACTGGGGAGGGAAAATGGCTAATTGGGCCCAATTTGGACATTTTCACTTAGGGGTGTACTCACTTTTGTTGCCAGCGGTTTAGACATTAATGCCTGTGTGTTGAGTTATTTGGAGGGGACAGCAAATTTACACTGTTATACAAGCTGTACACTCACTACTTTACATTGTAGCAAAGTGTCATTTCTTCAGTGTTGTCACATGAAAAGATATACTCATATATTTACAAAAATGTGAGGGGTGTACTCACTTTTGTGATATACTGTATATGTATATTTTGTGTATAATGTACGTATTTGTGTTGTATTGTGCAGGACACATTTGAAAAAGAGGCGTAGGTCTCAATATGTCTTATGTTCAAATAAATGTAAAATAAAAACAATATTTACATGGTCATTTACCAGGTGAAGGGTGAAATAATGTTACAAACTCCAAAAAACTACTTTTATTTTCTGTAGACAGCAGGTGGTACTGACTATACAAAATATGAGGACATAAAATTATTAAGGATGGTACAGTTTCTATGACAATGGAGCAGAGTATTTTTTCATTGCACTCAATAGAACTAACAGTGTAAAATAGACATGATCAATGTTCCCTCTAAGCTGTGCGCATGTTAGGCCTATATTATGACCAAATAGCCACAGTAGCCTACTTGACCACTGTTAAAAATAACTTAAAGCAGGTACAGTGTTCACAGTAAACGCGCGCCGGAAGTTGCACAGAATTTTCGCAACATTAAAGTTTGCGCTCAGCAGACCTGAAATTTGCTCAGTGATTAAAAAAATATGTGGGAACATTGGACATGATGTAATCATGTTGTACAGCGACAGCTTATGGACAAAGGTAATACATACATTTTTCTCTATGGACAACCATATCACCAAAGGACAGTATTAAAAAGTTATTAGCAAAAATCCATCAAAACTCCATGCATTGAATTTGACAATGTAAATATGAAAAACGGTCCTACTTTAAAATTACAATATAATCATTTATTTACATGGTAGGCCTAATTACTTTGTAGGTACTGTCGGGTTCACCTAGGGGTCATGAAAAGGGTTGTACCAAGATGTTTGATGTATTACAATAATTGATTATTCTTATGTTGTATTAATAGAAGCTCCTTACATTAGTAGGGTCCTAGACTACAGATTAACAATATATATACATTATGAGATTTTAATATTGTTCCACAGTTGTTTTCTAATTCTCTCTCTCTGCCTCATTAAAAAGAGGCCCCTCTGAGTAATGTGTGACTGTGAAGAAGAAGCTCTGCAGGGGAGTGGAGGAGATAAGACTAGTCAAACATTCCACAATAAATCAACTTTGGGGAGTGGATGTTTACTGCTAAGTTTTAGATAACACTAAAAGCCATTGTTTATATAGCTTGGTAGGCAGGGTTTTGGTCTCAGGAGTAAAAAGCTAATGACGTAGGTAGTGACATCACCAGGGTAGACTGAGGGTGTAACAAAACAACTTGAGACTTTTTGTTTGATGCAGAACTTACTCGGAAACATGCGTGCTATGTTCCTGATTGTCAACTTCTGTCTGCAATTGCATTAATAAAGGTATTTGAATGATTTAATTAAATATATTGTCATAATGCTAATTTCACCAATGATTGACAAGGAGGAAAGGAACGAACCCTAACAGTACATATCGCTACATCGTACAATGTTTGCTAATCTAATGTGTGAATATCCCAATGTGTAATGACACAACTGTAAACTGCTATCACAATAAATTGCACTCTGTAACAATGTGCCTAATCTGTAGTTACGCTTTACCTATCTGACTATAATGTAAATATGATTTTTGCGCCATTTATTATAAAGCGGAACCAAAAACTGTAACTATAATTGTTGGAGCTTCGAGAACCTCACCAACTAAGTGAAATTCAAAACAATTACAGTATGACAAATGTGATCAAGAGGCAATGACGGTTTACATCTTTCTCGCCTCTCCCATTTCCTCATTGGTTTTTAGGAGCATGCACCCACATGTCATCTCCTCATTGGTTTTTAGGAGCATATACCCATGTGGGTGATTGAAAGATGAAGTGAGGTCCACACTCCAGTCCAGTTGGTAGTGGTAATGCACCTTAAAGTTGGTTGCCAACCGCTATTTAAAGTCCAAAGAAAAAGAAGCTGGAAGTAGGAGAGATTACTAGAAAAAGAACTCAGTTTACCACTTTATCTGTGGATTAATTGTCAAGGTAGAGGACCTTGTGCATTTCAGGTAAAATAACAACCCAATGTTTATATCACAGGACAAATTAGCTAGCAACAGCAAGCTAGCTAAATTGTCATAAATGTTTGCTTATCAACCTGTCCCRAAATTAATGTAATTGGTTCAGAATTTGTTTTGATATTTCCGCCTGTGTGTTCTGATCGCATCTGGTGTGGATGGACAAAATCAACATGCGTGTGATGGCGCACGTCTGGTCAGCATGTAACTGTACGCGCAGCAAATACATCCCAATTTCCACATGCTTTTGGAAACTTGGGCAGAAAAAGTTCACTTCAATCCACTGAGAAAAAAGGGACAATGTTGAAGTGTAATTCAATGTGAGAAAAGCTGCAAAATGGAGAGTTGAAAATAAAAAGAAGTGAGGACCAGAACGGTAGCCTCATGTTTGGGAAAGATGTTATGTGTGATGATTTTGAGGCGCTATACAAATTTGACAGTCACAAGATGGGGAACTGTACTGTTCAGATGGGTAATAAACTGTAAACTGTTATCACAATAAATTGTTCTCTGTAACAATGTGCCTAATCAGTGTAAAAAAAGGGGGGGTGGGGGGGTCAATGCAAATAGTCCGGGTAGCCATTTGATTAGCTGTTCAGCAGTCTTATGGCTTGGGTGTAGAAGCTGATCAGGAGCCTTTTGGAACTAGACTTGGCGCTCCGGCACCGCTTACCGTGTGGCAGCAGAGAGAACAGTCTATGACTAGGGTGGCAATATTTAGGGCCTTCCTCTGACACCGTCTGGTACAGGGGTCCTGTATGGCAGGAAGCTTGRCCCCAATGATGTACTGGGCTGTACCCACTACCCTCTGTAGCGTCTTGCGGTCAAAAGCCGAGCAGTTGCCATACCACGCAACCAGTCAGGATGCTCTCGATGGTGCAGCTGTAGAACTTTTTGAGGATCTGATTACCCATGCCAAACCTTTTCATYGTCGTGCCCTCATCACAACTGTCTTGGTGTGTTTGGATCATAATATTTTGTTAGTGATGTGGACACCAAGGAACTTGAAGCTCTCACGTTGAGGGAGACACTTCCAGGTCTCTGACGTCCTCCTTGTGGGCGGTCTCATCGTTGTTGGTGATCAGGCCTACCACCGTTGTGTCATCTGCATATGTAATGGTGTTGGAGTTGTGCCTGGCCGTGCAGTCATGAGTGAACAGGGAGTACAGGAGGGGACTAAGCACACAACACTGGGGCCCCTCAGGGGTGAGGATCAGTGTGGCAGATGTGTTGTCCAGTTTGAGGTGAATTATCACTGCTCTGATATCTAGAAGCTCGTTTCGGTCATAATAGACGGTGGCAGAAACATTATGTACAAAATAAGTTGCGAATAACGCGAAAAAACACATACAAAATAGCACAATTGGTTAAGAACCATCTCTTCTGGCACCATTATGACTATTTATAATATAAATATAACTCCTGCAGAATTAAGCAGTTCTTGCAGCTGAACTGAAATCTTATCAGAAACATGTTAGGTTATTTTCACAGCTTTAATTCCTGTCAAACTGATGTCATGTGTACATTTTGCGCTGAAAATCTTATTGCATTTTCACTTTATCACATATAGTTGGGTGGTTGCAGATGGGTTATTAGCAATTGCGGGTGGGTGAACAAACAGCCGACCCGCACATCACTACTGGAGTGCACCTTTAAGCTTCTACAACTGGGCCTTAAATATATAGACAAAATGTCTCTGCCAAGTTAGAGGACACATCCTGTCTACTATCAGCATACACATCCTATCAACATACCACACATTTGTTACACCAGGACAGGAGCAAATGTTTCTAACCTATAAACAGAATAAGCATTTGGTCATGTTCAGGTCAGGAAGAGCTTTCAATTGACCCACTTTGGAGCGGACTGAAAGAGACACTGATTTCATGAAAGAAGGCAGAAGGGAGAGCAAGCCTTATTTCTGCAGAATTCATTTAACAGGATTGTTTTTTTCACAGAATAACTATAAAACGGACCTACACAATATCCTGCAATTAAAAAAATATCAACAATTTAAACCCACACAAAAGACAAATGCAACATAATCCCTTCAGAAATGCACTTTGACTACTCATTCAAGTATCCAACAAAATGTGTGGTTCTAGACATTGTAAAAATAATCAAAGAAAATGTTTAAAGAAAACAGTATGAGTAAAATGAGGGAGAAATGCTGGTGCTTGTAGATGAGTTGCACATCCATGATTTGATTACTACACACTACCCCTGCAATCTACTCCCAAAACGTTACACACAAGGGATCATTCAGTAAGAAACAGGGTTGGGGTCAATTCAACTTTCAAATCAATCAGTGCATTTAGGAAGTTATTTAAATTTAACATTTACAATTAGGATTTCACACTTACTCAGTTGATGGAATTGAAACGTGAACTGACCTCTACCCTGAAGAAGAGTCAACTTCTCTGTGCATGACATCAGGCTGAAAGCATGACAGAGGTTTCAACCTCCAACATAAAATGTGAYACTTAAGCCTACAAGTTTAAACCAAGTCCAACTTGAGCGATTGAGCAGTGGTGTTAAAAATTCAGCTAATACAATCCACAACCAAAACAAACACACATCTATTGCCCTCACTCAGATGCTGGTACCAGGTCTGTTTTTCCTCTCTTGCCAACTCCTATAACAGTGACCATAGGAGTTGGCGAGACAGCTAAAACCAATCTGGGACCAGGCAAATGAGGAGCTTCTTCACACCTTTCTCCTTTCAGGGTGTAAAGTACATCTCTTTGGTCAGCATTGATACAATGCAGGGGATCTGCTTCTTGGCATCGAAGCCGGGAGAGTTTGACGCAGACTCAAACTCTGTCGCCACCTTGTGGTTGACCCGGGTCAGGATGTGTTGGACCTCCAGCTCTTTGCTGTACTTGCCAATCATCTCACACAGAGATTGAATAAACCAGGAGCCAGTCTGAGTGTTCCTCCATGAGTAGTAGCCTGTGGGAAGACATGTGAGAGCACATAAGAGTCAAGGGCCTGGTTTGAATAATTCAGAAAATGCATCCATGCTCAGATAATAACAGATCTAAATTGGATGGATTGGTAAAGTAAGAGGGTGGTAGCCTTGCATTCACAGATCCAATTACTTATAGATCTGTGCACACCTCAAGGAAACTTGACTGGAGAGTGCTTCTATGTGTGTGTGTGTGGCTTTGGAACATGTCTTGGACCTGGAGCTGTGGAGTAGGCATAGAGGAAGTCTGCTTCCACAGGGATCCTGGTCGAACTCCCATCTGAACTGCTGTCTGCCTCGATGCCCCTGTCCAGATCAGTACCTCTGCAAGCCTGCTTGTCACACACAAGGGGGAACAGGAGACATGGATCAGTCACAGTCACACACGAACACAAAGGCTACCTTTTGAACAATCCCTCACCTCTTCCTGCCATCCAGGACCTCTATACCAGGCGGTGTCAGAGGAAGGCCCTAAAAATGTTCAAAGACTCCAGCCACCCTAGCCATAGACTGTTCTCTCTGCTACCACACGGCAAGCGGTACCAGAGTGCCAAGTCTAGGTCCAAGAGGCTTCTAAACAGCTTCTAGCCCCAAGCCATAAGACTCCTGAACATCGAATAAAATGGCTACCCAGACTATTTGCATTGCCCCCCCCCACCCCCCATTTTATGCTGCTGACTACTCTGTCTATTATCTATGCATAGTCACTTTAATAACTACCTACATGTACATATTACCTAAAATACCTCGACTAACCGGTACCCCCTGTATATAGCTTATTCTTATTTTACTGCTGCTTTTTAATTATTTGTTACTTTTATTTCTAAGTATTTTTTTCATAACGCAGTGTGGTTAAGGGATGTGAAGTAAGCATTTCACTGTAAGGTCTACACCTGTTGTATTCAGCGCATGTGACAAAACATTTTTATTTGATTTGACTGTGGACGAGACTAACCTGTTTTGTCAGTAGGGGATTAAATTAGCCTCTATCTTATACCTTCTTTTAACCTTAACTTCATATTGTTGTTCTAGTGTTTTGGTTTCACCTTAATTCCATCTAGAAAAAAAATAATAAAACAGGTGCAATGGCTTTGTAAATCTGCTCCTGAGTAGTTTAAAAGTCTGATCTAGGAACACACGTGATGGCCACAGTACCTGGATGAGAGAAGTTTGGGCTTGCCCACCAGCGAGTTGCAGCGGTCGCCCCGGAACAGGCTGGTGAGGCTCTTGAGTGCATGAGGGCATCCGTCCGAAGAACAGCCATCATCCCCGTGACTCAGCAGGCAACACACACGAACGAAGCGGAGCAACTGTGGTCCTCCTTGGGGCTGGAAACAACATCAAGTTTTAGATTGGTCCTTCACAGAATATAAAAAGGCTCTTTAAAGGAGCAATCTGCTGATGCTACATACATTTTTTTACTTATAAATGATTGATTATGATGTACCCATTGATTCTTGAAGAACATAACATAAATTCCTCATGAGCTGAGAAACTGTCATACTCCATCAGAACCCAAAATATAAGCTTGATTACTTCAATGTTTGTAAACAAAGTTAATGTAAAGACACTGTACAGCATTTTAAAACATGGTTAAAACTATAAATGTTGAATCATGGATGATCAGTCCTGGCATCCATGACGTTGTGCTATGAGTTTTGGAATGGTTACATTTCTTCAGCCACATCTCTCAACTTTTTACCGAAACATTTGTGGGGAGGGCGTTTTGTTATTGTTTCAACTACGATTGCCCCTTTAAAAAAGGGTAGACAAGAGCAATATTGGGACAATTTCCAGAACAACAAGAAGTGAGAAACGAGACGCTAATTCTTCACCTATGTTTTCACACAGCTATCACGTTGCAGGTGAGGTGAATGAAGCGCGACAGTGCACATGTGCGAGCACTGAGAGCGGATCGTTTTGCATGGTGTTCACCTGCAATGTCTTTGCTTAACCCCGTTGCTCGTGGAAACGGCGTATTGTTGATTCTCAGTTTAAGTACAGGAGACCAGTACTTTCACTGTTTTATTGTGAATGGGCTGCTTTTAAAACGTCATTTACTGAATGTCTTCTGTTGTATTTTTTATTTTTTATTTCACCTTTATTTAACCAGGTAGGCTAGGAGAACAAGTTCTCATTTGCAACTGCGACCTGGCCAAGATAAAGCATAGCAGTGTGAACAGACAACACAGAGATTACAATGGAGTAAACAATAAACAAGTCAATAACATGGGTAGAAAAAAAAAGAGAATCTATATACAAGTGTTGCAAAAGGCATGAGGTAGGCAATAAATCGAATAATACAATTTAGCAGATTAACACTGGAGTGATAAATCATCAGTATCATGTGCAAGAAGAGATACTGGTGTGCAAAAGAGCAGAAAAGTAAATAAATAAAAGCAGTATGGGGGTGAGGTAGGTAAATTGGGTGGGTAGTTTACAGATGGACTATGTACAGCTGCAGCGATCGGTTAGCTGCTCGGATAGCAGATTTTAAAGTTGTTGAGGGAGATAAAAGTCTCCAACTTCAGAGATTTTTGCAATTCGTTCCAGTCGCAGGCAGCAGAGAACTGGAAGGAAAGGCGTCCAAATGAGGTTTTAGCTTTAGGGTAGATGATCAGTGAGATACACCTGCTGGAGCGCGTGCTGCGGGTGGGTGTAGCCATCGTGACCAGTGAACTGAGATAAGGCGGCACTTTATCCTAGCATAGCCTTGTAGATGACCTGGAGCCAGTGGTCTGACGACGAACATGTAGCGAGGGCCAGCCGACTAGGGCATACAGGTCGCAGTGGGTGGCGTATAAGGTGCTTAGTAATCAAAACGAATGGCACTGTGATAAACTGCATCCAGTTTGCTGATAGAGTGTGAAGCTTTTGTAGATGACATCGCCGAAGTCGAGGGATCGTGTAGGATAGTCAGTTTTACTAGGGTAAGTTTGGCGGCGTGAGTGAAGGAGCTTTGTTGCGGAATAGAAAGCCGATTCTTGATTTGATTTTGATTGGAGATGTTTGATATGAGTCTGGAAGAGAGTTTGCAGTCTAGCCAGACACCTAGTACTTATAGATGCCACATATTCTAGGTCGGAACCTCCAGGTGGTGATGCTGCTAGTCGGGCGTGCGGTGCAGGCAGCGAACGGTTGAAAAGCATGCATTTGGTTTTACTAGCGTTTAAGAGCAGTTGGGGCACGGAAGGAGTTTTGTATGGCATTGAAGCTCGTTTGGAGGTTAGATAGCACAGTGTCCAAGGAAGGGCGGAAGTATATAGAATGGTGTCGTCTGCGTAGAGGTGGATCAGGGAATCGCCCGCAGCAAGAGCAACATCATTGATGTATACAGAGAAAAGAGTCGGCCCGAGAATTGAACCCTGTGGTACCCCCATAAGACTGCCAGAGGACCGGACAACATGCCCTCCGATTTGCAACACTGAACTCTGTCTGCAAAGTAGTTGGTGAACCAGGCAAGGCATCATTAGAAAAACCGAGGCTACTGAGTCTGCCGATAAGAATATGGTGATTGACAGAGTCGAAAGCCTTGGCCAGGTCGATGAAGACGGCTGCACAGTAATGTCTTTTATCGATGCGGGTTATGATATCGTTTAGTACCTTGAGCGTGGCTGAGGTGCACCGTGACCGGCTCGGAAACCGGATTGCACAGCGGGAAGAAGTACGGTGGGATTCGAGATGGTCAGTGATCTGTTTGTTGACTTGGCTTTCGAAGACCTTAGATAGGCAGGGCAGGATGATTAGGTCTGTAACAGTTTGGGTCCAGGGTGTCTCCCCCTTTGAAGAGGGGGATGACCGCGGCAGCTTTCCAATCCTTGGGGATCTCAGATGATACGAAGGAGAGGTGAACAGGCTGTAATAGCTGTGTAATAGGGGGTGCGACAATGGCGGCGGACAGTTTCAGAAATAGGGGGTCCAGATTGTCAAGGCCAGCTGATTTGTATGGGTCCAGGTTTCCAGCCTCTTCAGAACATTCTGCTATCTGGATTTGGTAAAGGAGAAGCTGGGAGGCTGGCGGAGTAGCAGCGAGGGGGGGCGGGGCTGTTGGCCAAGGTTGGAGTCCCAGGAGGCATGGCCAGCCATTGAGAAATGCTTGTTGAAGTCTTCGATTATCACGGATTTATCGTGGTGACCGTGTTACCTAGCCTCAGTGCAGGGGGCAGCTGGGAGAGGTGCTCTTGTTCTCCATGGACTTTACAGTATCCCAAACTTTTGGAGTTAGAGCTACAGGATGCGAATTCTGCTTGAAAAAGCTGGCCTTTGCTTTCCTGACTGACTGTCGTGTATTGGTTCCTGACTTCCCTGAACAGTTGCATATCGCGGGGGCTCTCGATGCTATTGCAGTTCGCCACAGGATGTTTTTTGTGTCTGGTCGAGGGCAGTCAGGTCTGGAGTGAACCAAGGGCTATATCTGTTCTTGGTTTCTGCATTTTTTTAACGGAGCATGCTTGTCTAATGGTGAGGAAGTAACATTTAAAGAATGACCAGGCATCCTCAACTGACGGATGAGGTCAATATCCTTCCAGGGTACCCGGGCCAGGTCGATTAGAAAGGCCTGCTCGCAGAAGTGTTTTAGGAGCGTTTGACAGTATGAGGGGTGGTCGTTTGACCGCGGACCGTGGCGGATACAGGCAATGAGGCAGTGATCGCTGGTATCTTGATTGAAGACAGCAGAGGTGTATTTTGGAGGGCAGTTGGTCAGGATAATGTCTATTAGGGTGCCCATGTTTACGGATTAGGGTTGTACCTGGTGGGTTCCTTGATGATTTGTGTGAGATTGAGGGCATCAAGCTTGGATGTGTAGGACTGCCGGGGTGTTAAGCATATCCCAGTTTAGGTCACCTAACAGAACAACTCTGAAGCTAATGGGAGCGCAATAGATCCGATAGATGGATGTCCAGGGCACAGCTGGGAGCTGAGGGGGGTCTGGTAGCAGCGGCGGCAACAGTGAGAGACTTATTTCTGGAGAGATTAATTTTTTAAAATTAGAAGTTCGAACTGTTTGGGCATAGACCTGGAAAGTATGACAGAACTTTGCAGGCTATCTCTGCAGTAGATTGCAACTCCTCCCCCTTTGGCAGTTCTATCTTGACGGAAAGTTATTAGTTGGGTATGGAAATCTCAAGTTTTGGCCTTCCTAAGCCAGGATTCGGACACGGCAAGGACATCAGGATTGGCAGAGTGTGCTAAAGCGGTGAGTAAGGCAAACTTAGGGAGGAGGCTTCTGATGTGTACATGCATAGGCCAAGGCTTTTTCGATCACAGAAGTCAACAAATGAGGGTGACTGGGGACATGCAGGGCGCTGGGTTTACCTCCACATCACCCGAGGAACAGAGGAGTAGTAGGATGAGGGTGCGGCTAAAGGCTATCAAAACTGGTCGCCTAGAGCGTTGGGGACAAAGAATAAAGGAGCAGATTTATGGGCGTGGTAGAATAGATTCTGGCATAATGTGCAGACAGGGGTATGGTGGGCGCGGGTAAGAGACAAGCCCAGGCACTGGGTGATGATAAGAGAGTTGTATCTCTGGCAGCATGCTGTCTCAATGGGTGAGGTCACCGCATGTGTGGGGGGTGGGACAAAGGAGGTATCAGAGGTACGGAGAGTGGAACTACAGGGTCCATTGCAAACCAAAACAATGATAATGATAACTAGCCTGAACAACAGTATGCAAGGCATATTGATATTTGAGAGAGACATACAATAAGGCATAAAGTGATTGCAGGTCTTGATTGGAGAGCTAGCTAAAACAACAGGTAAGATAACAGCAGCAATAACAGGGTGCTAGTCTAACACAGCAACAACAGGTAAAAATGGCGACGACTAGGCAGAGAGGGTCGGATTAACTACACACAGATCCTGAGTTAAACACAGAGCCGACAGATAAAACACAAATAACAGAATGGAGTACGCTGAATTAATGGACAGTCAAGCATGCATCAGCTATGTACCAAGTGATCATAGTGTCCAGGGGGCAGCCTAGATGGAGCAGGGAGGCCTCCACTAAGCTAGCACGCGGCGTTTAAAGTTAGTAGCCCGGGGGTGGTCTGCTCAGACGGAGGGGTCTGCTCAGACGTGGTCGTGTCGACAGAGAATCCAAGCCGAGGCGGATGGGAAAGAGAGGTTGTGAATTGTAGAATGTGTTTGCTAACTGGTGCTAGCTTCGTGGCAGTGGCGCTAGCTGCAAGCTAGCTGTGAGGATCAGAAGTAGTGGCTCAGGGATACGGCAGGAATCCGGCGTTGTTGTCGAGAGAGCAGTCCGATGCTGGTAAATTGGTGAGTAATATCCAGGCTAATAACAGGGCTGGTGTCTGTGCAGAAGGTAAAAGCTACTAGCAGCGGCAAAAAAAATGGCTAAATTAGCTTGTAGCTGATTTAGACCAGTTGTGATGGTATGCAGGGCTCTGTGTCGGCAAAAAAAAGGTCCAGTCCAATTGGCAAAAGAGGTATTGTAGCCCAAGAATTCGCTGGTAGACCCTCTTTCGCGCTGGGCCTAGCTCGAGGCTAGCTCAAGGCTAACTGGTGCTTGCTTCGGGACAAGGTGTTAGTAGCCAGTTAGTAGCCACTCGGTTTCAGTAGCTAGCTGTCGCATGGATACGGCCCTGTAATTGTCCAGAGCTTGCGTCAGGAATCCGGTGATGTGGTAGAGAAAAAGCAGTCCTATATGCTCTGGGTTGATATCGCGCTTGCAGACTGGCAGGTATTGGCCCGGTATTGAAGCTGGCTGTGTCCGAGTTAAGGGCGAAGACCGCAGCAGTGGCTAACTGACTACTAGCTAGTTATCTGGCTAGCTTCTGATTGGGGTTACGGTTCTAAAGTATAAAAAAAAATAGCAGGTCCGTACCACATTGGGTGAGGCGGAATGTAGGAATGTATATTCAGTTCCTAGATGGAAAGTGAAATTAAAATATATACGAAATGTATACGAAAAATACGAAGACTATTTACACGGGACAAGACAAGACAAAGACACGTCCGACTGCTACGCCATCTTGGATTCTATCATGAATAGATCATTATACGAAGACAAACCCATCTCCGTGGTGGTGCTGACTTTCAAACATGCTTACCTGTGGTTAAAACATGCTTGATCTGGTCCACTGTCTGGTCATTGTAAACCTTCACCTTATAACCCAGTTTCCCAAACACCTTCATCACGTTGCCTGCATCCACATCTGTGCCATTGCGTACATTCATACCTTTAAAAACAAAGTAAAGTTATTAGACTAATTCAATTTGCTTTCTGGATATGTAATGCGTGTCATCATTATGTACATACAGCCTTTACACAGTAGTGGAAAAAGTACCCGATTGTCATACTTGAGTAAAAGTAAAGATAACTTAAAATGACTCAAGTAAAAGTGAGTCACCCAGTAAAATACTACTTGAGTAAGTCTAAAAGTTTTGGGTTTTAAATATAATTAAGTATCAAAAGTAAATGTAATTACAAAAATATAGGTGCCTCCCAAGTGGTCTAAGGCACTGATTCGCAGTGCTAGCTGTGCCACTAGAGATCCTGGTTCGAGTCCAGGCTCTGTTGCAGCCGGCCGCGACCGGGAGACCCATGGGGCGGCGCACAATTGGCCCAGCGTAGTCCGGGTAAGGGGAGGGCATGGCCGGCGGGGATGTTCTTGTCCCATCGCGCACAAGCTCCTGTGGCAGGCCAGGCACACTGACACAGTCGCCAGGTGTATGGTGTTTCCTCCAACACATTGGTGTGGCTGGCTTCCGGGTTAAGCGGGCATTGTGTCAAGAAGCAGTGCGGCTTGGCTGGGTTTCGGAGGATGCATGGCTCTTGACCTTCGCCTCTCCTGAGTCTGTATGGGAGTTGCAGCAATGGGACAATACTGTAAACTACCAATTGTATACCATGAAAAAGGGGTACAAAAATATATATACYTAAGTATCAAAAGGTAAAAACATAAATAATTGCAAATTCCTTATATTAAGCAAACCAGACAGAACCATTTTTATTTTATTTGGCTAGCCAGAGACACACTCCAACACTCACACATAATTTACAAAACAAGCATGTGTGTTTAGTGAGTCCTCCAGGTCAGATAAGTGTGTGAATTGGACCATTTTCTTGTTCTGCTAAGCATTCAAAATGTAACATACTTTTGGGTATCGGGGAAAATGTATGGAGTAAAAAGTACATTCTTTTCTTTAGGAATGTAGTGAAGTAAAAGCTGTATAAAATCTGAATAGTAAAGTACAGATAACGCAAAAAAAAGACTTAAATAGTACTTTAAAGTATTTTTACTTAAGTACTTTACATCACTGCCTTTACACATATTCTTACAGTAGTAACCCAGCAGACAAAGCTGGGTGAGGTAATGTCATTACAACCATTTTACATAATCAGGTTATAATGATGTAATTTCAACTAGTTTCACCCACTGGGAAGAAGCTGAACAACAAGCTTTATGCAAACAAAAAACAAGTATTAGACATAGCCTAGACCCGGAGTCTACAAATGAACAAACACAATACCTGTTCTTCTGTCAAAGTTCTTGTTGTTAATGATGATACACTGGCCAATGCTGGGGTAGCGGAGGCTGTACCTGAAGCTATGGGACTGAGGCTTGGCATCCACCTGCATAGACCCAGAGCCACCACAGGGGCCCTCTGACCTAGGAAACAAATAGATGCCACTTAGCAGACGCTTTCATCCAAAGTCACTTACATTTTCGTGTGTGCATGTTTTCCCTCTGAGAATTGAACTTACGACTTTGTCATTGGTAGCTCTTACCAACTGAGCCACACAGGACCACTAGTTAGATTACAGCAATACGCCAAGCTGATACTCTGTAAGTCAGATCTCAGACTGGGTTTTGAGTAAGTATACACGCGAACCGTTGAAATACTTTTGAGCATCCTTCCCTCAAAGTAATCACTGATCAGACATGTGGATTGTGTGGAAGCTGTGAGGTGGTACCCTTACTTTTCACCTGTAGAATCATCAGATCAGTGATTACTTTAAGAAAGGGTGGAAGGATGCATTTGTAACAGTATAACTTTAGACCGTCCCTTCGCCCCGACCTCGGGCGCGAACCAGGGACCCTCTGCACACATCGACAACAGTCACCCACGAAGCGTCGTTRCCCATCGCTCCACAAAGGCCGCGGCCCTTGCAGAGCAAGGGGAAACCCTACATATTGGTTTCAGAGCAAGTGACGTAACTGATTGAAACGCTACTAGCGCGTACCCGCTAACTAGCTAGCCATTTCACATCCGTTACACTCACCCCCCTTTCAACCTCCTCCTTTTCCGCAGCAACCAGTGATCCGGGTCAACAGCATCAATGTAACAGTATAACTTTAGACCGTCCCCTCGCCCCAACACGGGCGCGAACCAGGGACCCTCTGCACACATCGACAACAGTCACCCACGAAGCGTCGTTACCCATCCAGAGCAAGGGACGTAACTGATTGAAACGCTACTAGCGCGTACCCGCTAACTARCTAGCCATTTCACATCCGTTACACATTTCAAAAGTTTCCCAGGCAGGCCCTTAACCCAAAATGCTCCCAGGAGTGTTGCCATGTGGCTGACCCTGTGCCTTCTCTCTCTGACTGTTTAAGCAATATCTATGAATAAAAATATAATACTTTTTTCAAAAGAGATACAATAGATCTCCTACTGTAAAACGTCTATTTTTAGTCATATATATGGCTGTGTGTGCGTGTGTCAACTATAGGCGTGACACAATAACAATTTCCTGTATGTGGTCTAGCATGGACCAAATATAGGCATCAAACTCCATGACCGCAACACGATCATCAAGTAACAATGTCGCCTAATGTCCTGATTTCATTACAAAAATGTATAATAACATGTGGTGGTCCGAATGACTGGTGAATATCGCAACTCAAAACAACTTTACCACGGTTTGCTAGGCTACTTCGTAAAATACATGCATTGAGATAACAAAGAATCTCACTCTTGTCCATCGCCCCGCCTAGCGTCAACGCAGTCCCCAGCACTCAAATCGTTTGCTGCTGCCATGGTATTCTGCGAATCGATTTCAAACAAATGTCAGTGACTATATAAAAATGTTGGTAGTAAAGTTTTGGTCAGACCGTGCAAATTGCCACCCTTATATCAAGCCGATATATTGTATGCGCATGTCTTCCTATAGTTCTTTGTTACAAACAAACAGTTAGCAACCAACCAATAGTAGCGTCCGGAGTAAACAATATTAGGACACGTCACAATCGAAACCAATGCAAGGGGGCGTTCGGTTTCCACACTTCCCCACAACTCACATGATCCATATGATAATATTGATAATAATAAACGTGTACATATAAATGGTGGCTCCATATTGGTGGGCTATATGCATTTGCAATATTTCATATCCATATTGCACGAATTTAGCATGCGCTCAATTATTTGGATAGTAAGGCACACTTCTAGCGCACTGGAACGCACCAYACGTTCTTCCATGAAGTACGTAACATTTCGCTGCAAAACAACGTTTTCCAACACGGGTTCTTGTAAGTAGATAGATTCAGTTCCTGCTTTAAATCGAATTCTGTAACGTTAGCTAGCTAGCTAATTAGCTTAGGTTAGCAAACGTTAAGCAGGTTTTACATATTAATATACATTTTAGTGGTACTAGCATTAACAACATGACATATTAAACTCAACTCYGGCTAAATGTGCAGTGTGTATGGCTAGTCTGATTTAATCAGGCTGTATACACATTTAATTGGTACCAATTCATACACAATCGAATGCTTGTAAAGAAATKTATGAATATAGCTACAACAATCTTGTTATTCTCATGGGCTGTCAGTCCTTGCATCCAATGTGTCTGAATTTGAAAGGTGGCCCTAAATAGCTACATTTCTCCAGCCACATTCCATCCATTCTCTGCTAGGCCTAATAATGATGGGGCTTAACAATCACATTGTTGTGAATTCAAAATCAGAGATGGAGCCATAGGTCTATTGTAATGCCTTCAATATTGATCATTGCTAAGTTAGATATTAATAACACTGACACTACTACATTAAAGTAATCAAATAGTTCTATTTTATTTCTTACATGCAGAAATGACTGTGGTGGCAGCCAGCATCACATAGAAGATGAACAAGGGTGATTGGGAAAACAGATTGAAGAAGGTGGAACAATTAGCTCAGTCCTTCCAGCAGTGTCCTTTGACCTCATGCTACAAACCTAGGCTGTCCCGGCCATGGCAGCCGTCCTCCATATGGAAGCTCTTCCCTCGTCAATGTATGGCTATCAACTTTGCACAGAGTTGCAGAGAGGTATGCACCAGCATGTCTGGAGTAATGTGGTGCCAGATCTGTTTGTGCTGTCATGTTTGACATTGACCATAGGATTTGACAAGACAGCACACACAGATCTGTGAGCAGGCTACTTACTGTATGTCCGGAGGACTTTATGTCCTTTTGTGTGATGTGTGTATTTTATTGCCCTTCCATTTGATTTTTTATTACCTTTATTTAACTAGGCAAGTCAGTTAAGATCAAATTCTTATTTTCAATGACGACCTAGGAACAGTGGGTTAACTGCCTTGTTCAGGGGCAGAACGACAGATTTGTACCTTGTCAGCTCGGGGATTTGATCTTGCAACCTTTCGGTTATTAGTCCAACGCTCTAACCACTAGGCTACGCTGCCGCCCCAATGGGTCATAATAACAGAAAAAATGACATTGTTTTCAGCTAACTGTAGTTTTGACTGCCCTCTAATTCAAAGGACGTACACGTGTTTKCACTTGAGAAGGAACAGGCAAAGATGGGTCAGAGGATCTTCCTGGTCAGCAGTTACAGTGAGCTATGGCATTACTACAGGTATGTATAAGGTTACACCATTTACTTCTATACAACTTTATTTATACCTTCAGAGGCAGTTAAGAAATAAGAAAGTCCTATTTGTCATAACTGAAGATTGTTAATCAATGGTACTACTGCACTTCAACCCTTTAAATTTCAACTGTAATTAGTACCTACAGGCAATCTCTGATGCATTGCTATGAGGTGATCCCAGAGGGGGCTGTTTGCAAGCTATATTTTGACTTGGAGTTCCACAGGCCCTCCAATAAGGGCTTTGATGGGAAGTGCATGGTGGCCTCCCTCATCCAGGTACGCAAACATTGAATGCTTCCTTCCCGCTCAAGTGCAAAATAGACCTGGGTCAAATATGTTGTTTATGGTGTTAGTTATGTCATTGTTATGACAATTTACTTTACACTGACATGACACACACAATGTTTAGATCAGTCTATTGGCTAGGCAAACTAGCTAGCAAACTGGCTAATCAAATTAATGCTTTGTGGCATGACAGTGTAAAGTCAGTTGCCATAAGGTGAAGCCAGCTGCCAAGACTGTTTATGACAAATTTTATTTAGTTGTTATGACAGTGTTATGTAGCCCTTATGACTGATGGTCCAAATAAAGTGTGATCCATAGAAAGTATTTTTTTGCTGTACATTCTGAGGAATTAAATGTTAATGTAACCACTCTCAAATTCATAGACAGAGGTAGGGATGCAAAGACTCCCTTGCATAATTTTAATCATGTTTTGAGGCTATACAGTGTTCGTTTACAACTACATTGTTTACAAACAATGGAGAAAAACTAGCTTATATTTTAGGTTCTGATGGTATGACTGTTGGACTACGCTCATAAGTTATATTCTTCAAGAATCAATAGGTATATATACTACCGTTCAAAAGTTTGGGGTCACTTAGAAATGTCCTTGTTTTCCATGAAAACATATATGAAATTAGTTGCAAAATGAATAGGAAATATAGTCAAGACGTTGACAAGGTTATAAATAATGATTTTTAATTGAAATAATAATTGTGTCGTTCAAACTTGGCTTTCGTCAAAGAATCCTCCATTTGCAGCAATTACAGCCTTGCAGACCTTTGGCATTCTAGTTGTCAATTCGTTGAGGTAATCTGAAGAGATTTCACCCGATGCTTCCTGAAGCACCTCCCACAAGTTGGACTGGCTTGATGGGCACTTCTTACGTACCATACGGTCAAGCTGCTCCCACAACAGCTCAATAGGGTTGAGGTCCGGTGACTGTGCTGGCCACTCCATTATAGACAGAATACCAGCTGATTGCTTCTTCCCTAAATAGTTATTGTATAGTTTGGAGCTGTGCTTTGGGTTCCTGTTGTAGGACAAAATTGGCTCCAATTATGCGCATACAGGGTATGGCATGACGTTGCAAAATGGAGTGATAGCCTTCCTTCTTTAAGATCCCTTTTACCATGTACAAATCTCCCACTTTACCACCACCAAAGCACCCCCTGACCATCACATTGCCTCCACCATGCTTGACAGATGGTGTCAAGCACTCCTCCAGCATCTTTTCATTTTTTCTGCGTCTCACGAATGTTCTTCTTTGTGATCCGAACACCTCAAACTTAGATTTGTCTGTCCATAACACTTTTTTTCCAATCTTCCTCTGTCCAGTGTCTGTGTTCTTTTGCCCATCTTAATCTTCTTTTATTTTTATTGGCCACTGAGATATGGCTTTTTCTTTGCAACTCTGTCTAAATGCCCAGCATCCCAGAGTCGCCTCTTCACTGTTGACGTTGCAGGTACTATTTAATGAAGCTATCAGTTTAGGACTTGTGAGGCGTCTGTTTCTCAAACTAGACACTCTAATGTACTTGTTTTCTTGCTCAGTTGTGCACCGGGGCCTCCCACTCCTCTTTCTATTCTGGTTAGAGCCAGTTTGCGCTGTTCTGTGAAGGGAGTAGTACACAGCATTGTACGAGATCTTCAGTTTCTTGGCAATTTATCGCATGGAATAGCCTTCATTTCTCAGAACAAGAATAGACAGACGAGTTTCAGAAGAAAGTTATTTGTTTCTGGCCATTTTGAGCCTGTAATCGAACCCACAGATGCTGATGCTCCACATACTCAACTAGTCTAAAGAAGGACAGTTTTATTGCTTCTTCAATCAGAACAACAGTTTTCAGCTGTGCTAACATAATTGCAAAAGGGTTTTCTAATGATCAATTAGCCTTTTAAAATGATAAACTTGGACTAGCTATCACAACGTGCCATTGGAACACAGGAGTGATGGTTGCTGACAATGGGCCTCTGTACGCCAATGTTGATGTATGTAAAAAATCAGACGTTTCCAGCTACAAAAGTAATTTACAACATTAACAATGTCTACCCTGTATTTCTGATCAATTTGATGTTATTTTAATGGACAATTWWWYWWTGCTTTTCTTTCAAAAACAAGGACATTTCTAAGTGACCTCAAACTTTTGAACGGTAGTGTATATAATTAATTTAAAAGTCCAAAAATGGATGTAGCAATCACAGATTGACCCTTTAATGTCGATGGTACATACATTCAACATGTTTATTTATATTTGGTAACGCTGTTTTCTCCTGTGTGTTTACAGTATGTGTGTGAGAAGCTGGAGGAGGTGTATGGGATTGAGTGCTCTGGGAAAGATGTTCTGAACCTTGACTCCAGCACAGAGGAAAAATTCAGTCGCCATCTCATCTTCATTTTACCAAATGCAGCTTTTAAGGATAACCTACATGTTGGTACGTAATCTCCTACTGTCTCTGATGAAAAAAGTGGAAACGAGACCGTAGATAGAGATATACAGTTGAAGTCGGAAGTTTACATACACCTTAGCCAAATACGTTTAAACTCAGTTTTTCACAATTCCTGACATTTAATCCTAGTAAAAATTCCCTGTCTTAGGTCAGTTAGGATCACCACTTTATTTTAAGAATGTGAAATGTCAGAATAATAGTAGAGAGAATGATTTATTTCACATTTTATTTATTTCATCACATTCCCAGTGGGTCAGAAGTTTACATACACTCAATTAGTATTTGGTAGCATTACCTTTAAATTGTTGAACTTGGGTCAAACATTTTGGGTAGCCTTCCACAAGCTTCCCACAATAAGTTGGGTGAATTTTGGCCCATTCCTCCTGACAGAGCTGGTGTAACTGAATCAGGTTTKTAGGCCTCCTTGCTCACACACACTTTTTCAGTTTTGCCCACAAATTTCTATAGGATTGAGGTCAGGGCTTTGTGATGGCCACTTCAATACCTTGACTTTGTTGTCCTTTAGCCATTTTGCCACAACTTTGGAAGTATGCTTGGGGTAATTGTCCATTTGGAAGACCCATTTGCGACCAAGCTTTAACTTCCTGACTGATGTCTTGAGATGTTGCTTCAATATATCCATATAATTGTCCTCCCTCATGAGGCCATCTATTTTGTGAAGTGCACCAGTCCCTCCAGCAGCAAAGCACCCCCACAGCATGATGCTGCCACCCCTGTGCTTCACGGTTGGGATGGGTTCTTCGGCTTGCAAGCCTCCCCCTTTTTCCTCCTAACATAACGATGGTCATTATGACCAAACAGTTCAATTTTTGTTTCATCAGACCAGAGGACATTTCTCCAAAAAGTACAATCTTTGTCCCCATGTGCAGTTGCAAACCACAGCCTGGCTTTTTTTGGAGCAGTGGCTTCTTCCTTGCTGAGCGGCCTTTCAGGTTATGTTGATATAGGACTTGTTTTACTGTGGATATAGATACTTTTGTACCTGTTTCCTCCAGCATCTTCACAAGGTCCTTTGCTTTTGTTCTGGGATTGATTTGCACTTTTCGCACCAAAGTACGTTCATCTCTAGGAGACAGAACGCGTCTCCTTCCTGAGCGGTATGACGGCTGCGTGGTCCCATGGTGTTTATACTTGCGTACTATTGTTTGTACAGATGAACGTGGTACCTTCAGGCATTTGGAAATTGCTCCCAAGGATGAACCAGACTTGTGGAGGTCTACAATTTTTWTTCKGAGGTCTTGGCTGATTTCTTTTGATTTTCCCATGATGTCAAGCAAAGARGCACTGAGTTTGAAGGTAGGCCTTGAAATACATCCACAGGTACACCTCCAATTGACTCAAATGATGTCAATTAGCCTATCAGAAGCTTCTAAAGCCATGACATCATTTTCTGGAATTTTCCAAGCTGTTTAAAGGCACAGTCAACTTAGTGTATGTAAACTTCTGACCCACTGGAATTGTGATACAGTGAATTATAAGTGAAATTATCTGTCTGTAAACAATTGTTGGAAAAATGACTTGTGTCATGCACAAAGTAGATGTCCTAACCGACTTACCAAAACTATAGTTTGTTAACAATTCATTTGTGGAGTGGTTGAAAAACGAGTTTTAATGACACCAACCGACTTCAACTGTATACACTGAACAAAAATATAAATGCAACATGTAAAGTGTTGGTCCCATGTTTCATGAGCTGAATTCAAAGATCCCAGAAATGTTCTGTTGGCATGCTGACTGCAGGAATGTCCACCTGAGCAGTTGCCAGAGAATTTAATGTTAATTCCTCTACCATTAGCCGCCTCCAACGTCTTTTTAGAGATTATTTGGCAGTATGTCCAACCGGCCTCAAATCTGCAGACCACGTGTATTGCGTCGTATGGGCGAGCAGTTTGCTGTTGTGAACAGTGCCCCATTGTGGGGGTGGGGTTATGGTATGGGCAGGCATAAGCTACGGACCACAAACGCAATTTGATTTTATCGATGGCAATTTGAATGCACAACAATACAGTGATGAGATCCTGAGGCCCATTGTGAGGCCCATTTTTTTTGTGACCAACATATGCATATCTGTATTCCCAGTCATGTGAAATTCATAGATTAGGGCCTAATTTATTTATTTCAATTGACTGATTTCCTCATATGAAATACTGTAACTCAGTCAAATCAATGAAATTGTTGCATTTATATTCTTGTTCAGTATAGATATTAAACTCATCTTCACAATATTATTGCTTTATATTGGATGTAGAAAATAAAATGCATTGTTTTCTAATCAATGTAGGCTTGTGCTGATTTAAAAAATATCTCTCATCAGTAAATCAAGTATGCATTTTGTCTTTTTTAAAGGGAAATTTATCCATCTGATTCTGCAGCCAGTGCTGAGCGTGCATAGGAGGGGAAGTGAACTTGAGAATGACATGGGTGGAGTCACAGAGGACAGTGGCAAAAGGTCTGTTCTAAAACAAATTTTGGTAACATTATCTTATAATTCTAAGGGATTTAACCCAATTAGTAACTAAGAAACTAATTGAGATACATTCAATACTACAACACAATACTTAAGGGTTTAGAAAAGTCAGGTCCATAATAATTGGCACCGTTGATAAATATAAGCAAAAAATACTGTATAAAATAAATAATACAAATACTGAGATATATGGCATGTTCCATATAATGGGGATATTATATTTTATACTAATACAATTGCTCAGTGAAATATATTTTGTTTAACAAGTAATACAAAAATTCTCAAATATAGGGGTCAAWATAATTGGCACCCCTCTTTTCAGTACTCTAGCACCCTCCCTTTGTGAGGATAGCAAAACTGAGCCTCGTTCTAAAATGTTTAATAAGATTGGATTGAAGAGGGCAATCCATAAGAGCAGACAAAGGATATCAAGGATCTTGAAAGACTCTGTATGGAGGAATGGTCTAAGATCCTTCCCAACGTGTTCTCCAATCTCATTAAACATTTTCGAAAAAGGCTCAGTTTTGTTATACTCCATACATTGAAAACGGGGGTGCCAATAATTTTGACCCCTATCTTTTTTATTAAACAAAATCTCTTTCCCTGTGCAGTTGTATTATTATAAAATAATATCATTTAAAAAAAAAATGAATTAAATTGAGCATACAATATAGCTCAGTATTTGTATTATTTATCTTATACAGTCTTTTTATGGTTATCTTTATCAAGGGTACCAATAATTATGAACCTGACTGTAAATCCTATGTATTATTATTATTATTATTATTAGGGGGCTGATTGGAAGTCCACAGACCAAGAGGCCCAGACAGGAAGTGAGAGACCTCAGCTTCCTGTTGGTGAAAAACAAGGACGGACAGGATGGGCTTTTTGTTGACCTCGGTAAGTGTCACCTAAAGTATCTTGAAAGTCAATTTTACCTTTACTTTCAAATGAGGCTGAAGTAGATACAAGCATTGAGAACTAATCATTGTTATCTTTGTATTTTGTTCTGTTTTAGATGATTATATCTCTGTTTTATTGCTGTGTTTGTCCATCTATTTTTTATTTATTTTTACAACCAGTCTGTAGTTGTATGGAATTTGATTTATCTTGTCAATGCATTGTAAATTGTGTCAGTAATACTAATTTCCACTTGTTTGTGTTAATTTATGTTACAATGGATGAAATGTAGGTGTGTACACCAAGAACAGAAACTTCCGTCTCTACAAGTCATCTAAGGTGGGGAAGAATGCAGCCTTCACTGTTGCAGAGGACAACAAGTTCATCACCAAGCCTAAAAGGAACGTCTCTGCAGAGGAGAGCTTGTTCCAGTCCTCCTTAATCAGCAACGTAAGGTACAGATGAAGTGAAGGGTGGAGTTGCCCCTAGATGCTGATCTTGGGTCAGTTTAGCATTTTCCCCAGTACTGGGCAGGTTGGCATTTATTGGGATGTCTCAGGGGATGGTGATCCTAAATCTGTACCTAGAGGAAACTTTACCCCAGAACTACAGGTGACTTGACTGTGTACTGACCTGGCAAAGCTGGTTGAAATCATTAAAAAAAATGCTATCACACAAGCCCACTGAATGCTGGTTTCGTCATGCGACATTAAGTGGGAGGAAGGAAGAGCAGGGGTGTGTGTTGAAGATTAACATTTGGATTGAGATGGAAGTGCTTGACTATTCAACATGCTTAATATTCTGACATGCTGCATGATGTGTGGCTAGGATAACATTTGTGTTTAATCTAATGTAAATAAATTATGTCTATTTCAATATTGGTCTGCAGTTTCACCGGTCAGAAGATTCTGACATGGGACCTCCATGACGAGAGGGACGGGATATGCCCCAAGCCTCATGCTCAGCTGGGTTCGACTTCACACTGTGTTTCAGGTACTGACCCACAGAGGACAGAGCTGTGTGTGTGTTGTGTACGTGCGAGAAAAGTTGTTAATGACCTCACCCAAACCAGGTGAATCATTCTATAAAATATGAGATTATTTGTCACTGGTCTATACATAATACCCCATAATGTCATGGAATTATGTTTTTAGAAATGTTTACAAATTAAAAGCTGAAATGTCTTGAGTCAATAGGTATTCAACCCCTTTGTTATGGCAAGCCTAAATCAGTTCATAACAATTTGCTTAACAACTCGCATAATAAGTTGCATGGACGCACTGTGTGCAATAATGGTGTTTAAAACCATACTACCTCATCTCTGTACCCCACACATAATTGTATGACCCCTCAGTCGAGCAATGAATTTCAAACACAGATTCAACCAGGGAGGTTTTCTAATCCCTCGCAAAATAGTGCACCTATTGGTAGAGAGGTCTTAAAAAATGTTTTAAAAATAAAGCAGACATTGAATATCCCTTTGAGCATGGTGAAGTTATTAATTAGGCTTTGGATGGTGTGTCAATACACCGAGTCACTACAAAGATAAAGGCGTCCATCCCAACTCAGTGGCCGGATAGGAAGGAAACCACTCACGGATTTCACCATGAGGCCAATGGTGACTTTAAAACAGTTACAGAGTTTAAAGACCTGTGACAGGAGAAAACTGAGGCTGGATCAACAACATTGTAGTAACTCCACAATACTAACCTAAATGACAAAGTGAAAAGAAGGAAGCATGTACATAATAAAAAAATAGGCAAAATCCTAGAGGAAAACCTCGTTCATTCTGCTTTCCACCAGACACTGGGAGATTAATTCACCTTTCACCACGACAATAACCTAAAACACAAGGCTACATCTACACTGGAGGTGCTTACCAAGAAGACAGTGAATGTTCCTGAGTGGCCAAGTTACATATTTGACTTAAATCTACTTTAAAATCTTTGGCAAGACCTGAAAATGGTTGTCTAGCAATGATCAACAACCAGTTGGACAGAGCTGAAAGAATTTTGAAAATAATGTGCAAATGTTACACAATCCAGATGTGGAAAGCTCTTAGACATACCCAGAAAGACTCAGGGGTGTGAATACTTATGTTATTTATTTCTGCATTTTATTTTAATTAAATGTGCCAAAAAAAAWTTAAAWWYWTTTTCACTTTGTCATTGTGAAGTATTGTGTGTAGATGGGTGAGAAAAAAATCTATTTAATACTTTTTATTTCAGGCTGTAACAACAAAATGTGAAATAAGTCAAGGGGTATGAATACTTTGTGCAAAGCTGTCAAGGCAAAGGTTGGCTACTTTGAAGAATCTCAAATATAAAATATATTTTGTTTGTTTAACACTTTTTTGGTTACTACATGACTCCATATGTGTTATTTCATAGTTTTGATGACTTTTGACTGGTACTGTATATATACAGACACAGATGAATACAACTTTGAGTTTGCACTTTTGGGACTATTCCATTGCGCCAGGCAGGCTATGTCAAGCTCACGTCTAGCATTTTAAGGAATATGACATATGTATTTGACCCAGGTATGGAGATTTCATTGCCAATGTTAAACTTCTGGCTAATACTGGTTTTGACTGAAAAAAACAGCGGTTATTGAATTTAATAGCCTTTCTGTCTTCTATGAAAGATATTGTTTTGTTTGTCATCCTTCAATGTAAGACTCTTTGGGAGGCTACCAGTGTTCTCCCCACAAAGAAGTGGACAACTTTGTTCTTTCTGTGGTGAAAAAGGATGGCATCCAAGGAAGTAAGTTTTAAGCAGCTGTTAGATAAATACTTTATATGTATTATTTTAGATGCACTGTATGTAATAAAACAATCTAACTGCTGCTGCATTACAAAGATCTGTAGTGTATCAAATTAACCAAGTTGAAGTGTTGAAATATAAACGTTTCCAATATTTTCCCTAACAGGCATACGACGGTGGAATTACTTTGTTTCAGAGCAGTTACTTGTCTACGACATCCTAAAGTACCGCTGGTGTCAGAATGTTGACCGGTTCCACAAAAGCAACAACATCATGTGAGTGTCTAGTTTGGAATTGAGGGGATCTATCTGTCTCAGTAGTCCAAAGTGTCATCCTTCCTTCCTCTCCTTTTCTCCTTACTGGATTATGTATTGATCTAAAATAACTAGACGGGTGAAAGCAAATAGCCCTATAGGTGGCCACCATGTTCTTTCCACCTATCCTGTTCTTTCAGATCAGTGCAGTTGAAGGAGAGGAAGCCATTTTAAATGCATCCCGATAAAGCCCTTTGTTACTGCATCCAGAGAGGAAGAGGCGAAGCGAGAATATAAAAAATATAGCGTTAAGCAGTGGGAGTGGGGATTGTTTGTATAGTGGTCAATGGAAGAGTGTTGTTTGGTCAACATAAAATTTAATTGCTAATTTGCTACTTGAGGCTTATTTGATTGAATAGAAGTTTCGGAATATTTAGGTTGTTACAAATGTACTGATAAACAGTGCATTCGAAGGTATTCAGATCCCTTCCCTTTTTCCACATTTTGTTAAGTTACAGCCTTATTCTAAAATGTATGAAATTACAATTTTCATCAATCTACACACAATACCCCATAATGACAAAGCGAAAACAGGTTTTAGACATTTTATTAAATTAAAAACAGAAATACCTTATTTACATATATACAAGTATTCAGACCCTTTGCTATGWGACTCAAAATTGAGCTCAGGTGCATCCTGTTTCCATTGATCATCCTTGCGATGTTTCTGCAAATTGATTGGAGTCCACCTGTGGTCAATTCAATTGATTGTGCATGATTTGTAAAGGCACACACCTGTCTACATAAGGTCCCACAGTTAACAGTGCATGTCAGAGCAAAAACCAAGCCATGAGATCTAGGAATTGTACTTGGAGCTCCGAGACAGGATTGTGTYGAGGCACAGATCTGGGGAAGTGTCCCACAAAATGTCTGCAGCATTGAAGGTCCCCAAGAAGACAGTGGCCTCCATCATTCTTAAATAGAAGTTTGGAACCACCATGACTCTTCCTAGAGCTGGCCGCCCGCCCAAACTGCGCAATCAGGGGAGAAGGGCATTGGTCAGGGAGGTGACTAAGAACCCGATGGTCACTCTGACAGAGCTCCAGAGTTTCTCTGTGGAGATGGGAGAGCCTTCCAGAAGAACAATCATCTCTGCAGCACTCCACCAATGATAGAGTGGCCAGATGGAAGCCACTCCTCAGTAAAAGGCACATGACACTCCTATTTGCCTCATCTTCAATTTAAGCCTACTAGAGAGCGTGTGCCCTCAGGCCTGGGGGGAAGCTACTAGTCCACATCAAGTAACTGACGCAAGCAGTAGAATTAGATTTTAAAAACAGATTTAAAAAAACACCTTATGGAACAGCAGGGACTGTGAAGCAACACAAACATTGGTACACACACACACATACACACACACACTAATTAGCCAGAGTGTCCCATGGGTGCGAGTTAAAGCAAAGAGAGTGAGGGCACACAGTGTGTTGTGAATGTATTGTAATGTTTTTTTTAAATTGTATAAACTGCCTTAATTTTGCTGGACCCCAAGAAGATTAGCTGCTGCTTTGGCAACCGTAATAAATACAAATACAGCCCGCTTGGACTTTGCCAAAAGGCACCTAAAGGACTCTCAGACCATAAGAAACAAGATTCTCTGGTCTGATGAAACCAAGATTGAACTCTTTGACCTGAATGCCAAGCTTCACGTCTGGAGAAAACCTGACACCATCCCTACGGTGAATTATGGTGGTGGAGATGTTTTTCAGCAGCAGGGACTGGGAGACTAGTCAGGATCGAGGGAAAGATGAACAGAGCAAAGTACAGAGAAATCCTTGATGAAAACCTGCTCAGGACCTCAGATTGTGGCGAAGGTTCACCTTCCAACAGGACAACGACCATAAGCACACATCCAAGATAACGCAGGAATGTCCTTGAGTGGCCCAGCCAGAGCCCGCACTTGAACCCGAGCGAACATCTGGAGAGACCTGAAAATAGCTGTGCAGCGACGCTCCCCATCCAACCAGACAGAGCTTGAGAGGATCTGCAGATTGGAATGGTAGAAACTCCCCAAATACAGGTGTGCCAAACTTGTAGCGTCATACCCAAGAAGACTCGAGGCTGTAATCGCTGCCAAAGGTGCTTCAGGACTGGCCACCCCTCATAGCCTGGTTCCTCTCTAGGTTTCTTCCTAGGTTCTGGCCTTTCTAAAGATTTTCCTAGCCACCGTGCTTCTACACCTGCATTGCTTGCTGTTTGGGGTTTTAGGCTGGGTTTCTATACAGCACTTTGTGACATCAGCTGATGTAAGAAGGACTTTATAAATACAGTGGGGAGAACAAGTATTTGATACACTGCCGATTTTGCAGGTTTTCCTACTTACAAAGCATGTAGAGTTCTGTCATTTTTATCATAGGTACACTTCAACTGTGAGAGACAAATCTAAAATAAAAATCCAGAAAATCACATTGTATGATTTTTAAGTAATTAATTTGCATTTTATTGCATGACATAAGTATTTGATACATCAGAAAAGCAGAACTTAATATTTGGTACAGAAACCTTTGTTTGCAATTACAGAGATCATACGTTTCCTGTAGTTCTTGACCAGGTTTGCACACACTGCAGCAGGATTTTGGCCCACTCCTCCATACAGACCTTCTCCAGATCCTCAGTTTCGGGCTGTCGCTGGGCAATACGGACTTTCAGCCCCTCCAAAGATTATCTATTGGGTTCAGGTCTGGAGACTGGCTAGGCCACTCCAGGACCTTTAGATGCTTCTTACGGAGCCACTCCTTAGTTGCCCTGGCTGTGTGTTTCGGGTCGCTGTCATGCTGGAAGACCCAGCCACGACCCACTTCAATGCTCTTACTGAGGAAGGAGGTTGTTGGCCAAGATCTCGCGATACATGCCCCATCCATCCTCCCCTCAATACGGCGCAGTCGTCCTGTCCCCTTTGCAGAAAAGCATCCCAAAGAATGATGTTTCCACCTCCATGGTTCACGGTTGGGATGATGTTCTTGGGGTTGTACTCATCCTTCTCTTCTTCCAAACACCGCGAGTGGAGTTTAGACCAAAAAGCTCTATATTTTGGTCATCAGACCACATGACCTTCTCCCATTCCTCCTCTGGATCATCCAGATGGTCATTGGCAAACTTCAGACGGGCCTACATGCGCTGGGTTGAGCAGGGGGACCTTGCGTGCGCTGCAGGATTTTAATCCATGACGCGTAGTGTGTTACTAATGGTTTTCTTTGAGACTGTGGTCCCAGCTTCTCTCAGGTCATTGACTAGGTTCTGCCGTGTAGTTCGGGCTGATCCCTCACCTTCCTCATGATCATTGATGCCCCACGAGGTGAGATCTTGCATGGAACCCCAGACGAGGTGGATTGACCTTCATCTTGAACTTCTTCCATTTTCTAATAATTCGCCAACAGTTTGTTGCCTTCTCACCAAGCTGCTTGCCTATTGTCCTGTAGCCCATCCCAGCCTTGTGCAGGTCTACAATTTTATCCCTGATGTCCTTACACAGCTCTCTGGTCTTGGCCATTGTGGAAGAGGTTGGAGTCTGTTGATTGAGTGTGTGGACAGGTGTCTTTTATACAGGTAACGAGTTCAAACAGGTGCAGTTAATACAGGTAATGAGTGGAGAACAGGAGGAGACTTCTGTGAGAGCCGGAATTCTTACTTGTTGGTAGGTGATCAAATACTTATGTCATGCAATAAAATGCTAATTAATTACTTAAAAATCATACAATGTGATTTTCTGGATTTTTGGTTTAGATTCCGTCTCTCACAGTTGAAGTGTACATATGATAAAAAATTACAGACCTCTACATGCTTTGTAAGTAGGAAAACATGCAAAATCGGCAGTGTATCAAATACTTGTTCTCCCCACTGTACATTTGATTGATTGATTCAACAAAGTACTGAGTACGGGTCTGAATACTTATGTGATATAATAGTTCAGTTCATTTTTTCAACATTCTTAAAAACCTGTTTTGCTTTGGCATTATGGGGTATTGTGTGTAGATTGACAAAAAAAGAATAGGCTGTAACGTAACGAAATGGTCAAAAAATTCAAGGGGTCTGAATACTTCCGAATGCACTGTAAGTGGACACATCAAATCAAATGTATTGTCACATACACATGGTTAGCAGGTGTTAATGCAAGTGTAGCAAAATGCTTGTGCTTCTAGTTCCAACCATTCAGTAATCTAACAAGTAATATAACCTAACAATTACACAACTACCTTATACACACAAGTGTAATGGAATAATACGAATATGACAAAAAGATATATAAATGAGTGATGGCCGAACGGCATAGGCAAGATGCAGTAGATGGTATAGAGTACAGTATATACATATGAGATGAGTAATGTAGGGTATGAAAACATATAAAGTGGCATTGTGTCAAGTGGCTAGTGATACATTAGATGCAGATGGCAAGATGCAGTAGATTGTATAGAGTACAGTATATACATATGAGATGAGTAATGTAGGGTATGAAAACATATGAAGTGGCATTGTTTAAAGTGGCTAGTGATACATTTAATTACATCAAGATGGCAAGATGCAGTAGATTGTATAGCGTACAGTATATACATATGAGATGAGTAATGTAGGGTATGTGAACATTATATAATATAAATAGGCTAGTGATAAATTGATTACATCAATTTTTCCATTATTAAAGTGGCTGGAGTTGAGTCAGTATGTTGGCAGCATCCACTCAATGTTAGTGATGGCTGTTTAACAGTCTGATGGCCTTGGGATAGAAGCTGTTTTTCAGTCTCTCGGTCCCAGCTTTGATGCACCTGTACTGACCTCGCCTTCTGGATGATAGCAGGGTGAACAGGCAGTGGCTCGGTTGGTTGTTGTCCTTGATGATCTTTTTGGCCTTCCTGTGACATCGGGTGGTGTAGGTGTCCTGGAGGGCAGGTAGTTTGCACCCGGTGATGCGTTGTGCAGACCTCACTACCCTCTGGAGAGCCTTCCGGTTATGGGTGGAGCAGCTGCCGTACCAGGCGGTGATACAGCCCGACAGGATGCTCTCGATTGTGCATCTGTAAAAGTTTGTGTGTTTTTGGTGACAAGCCGAACTTCTTCAGCCTCCTGAGGTTGAAGAGGCGCTGCTGCGCCTTCTTCACCACGCTGTCTGTGTGGGTGGACCATTTCAGTTTGTCCGTGATGTGTACACCGAGGAACTTAAAACTCTCCACCCTCTCCACTACTGTCCCGTCAATGTAGATAGGGGGCTGCTCCCTCTGCTGTTTCCTGAAGTCCACGATCATCTCCTTTGTTTTGTTGACATTGAGTGTGAGGTTATTTTCCTGACACCACACTCCGAGGACCCTCACCTCCTCCCTGTAGTCCGTCTCGTTGTTGTTGGTAATCAAGCCTACCACTGTAGTGTTGTCTGCAAACTTGATGATTGAGTTGGAGGCGTGCATGGCCACGCAGTCATGGGTGAACAGGGAGTACAGGAGAGGGCTGAGAACGCACCCTTGTGGGGACCCAGTGTTGAGGATCAGCGGGGTGGAGATGTTGTTTCCTACCCTCACCACCTGGGGGCAGCCCGTCAGGAAGTCCAGGACCCAGTTGCACAGGGCGGGGTGGAGACCCAGGGTCTCGAGCTTAATGACGAGTTTGGAGGGTACTATGGTGTTAAATGCTGAGCTGTAATCGATGAACAGCATTCTTACATAGGTATTCCTCTTGTCCAGATGGGTTAGGGCAGTGTGCAGTGTGATGGCGATTGCGTCGTCTGTGGACCTATTGGGGCGGTAAGCAAATTGGAGTGGGTCTAGGGTGTCAGGTAGGGTGGAGGTGATATGGTCCTTGACTAGTTTCTCAAAGCACTTCATGATGACAGAAGTGAGTGCTACAGGGCGGTAGTCATTTAGCTCAATTACCTTAGCTTTCTTGGGAACAGGAACAATGGTGGCCCTCTTGAAACATGTGGGGACAGCAGACTGGGATAAGGATTGATTGAATATGTCTGTAAATACACCAGCCAGCTGGTCTGCGCATGCTCTGAGGACGCGGCCGGGGATGCCGTCTGGGCCTGCAGCCTTGCGAGGGTTAACACGTTTAAATGTTTTACTCACGTTGGCTACAGTGAAGGAGAGCCCGCAGGTTTTGGTAGCGGGCCGTGTCAGTGGCACTGTATTGTCCCCAAAGCGAGCAAAAAAGTTMTTTAGTCTGTCTGGGAGCAAGGCACCGTGATCCGCGACGGGGCTGGTTTTTCTTTTGTAGTCCGTGATTGACTGTAGACCCTGCCACATACCTCTCGTGTCTGAGCCGTTGAATTGCGACTCCACTTTGTCTCTGTACTGATGCTTAGCTTGTTTGATTGCCTTGCGGAGGGCATAGCTACACTGTTTGTATTCGGTCATGTTTCCGGTCACCTTGCCCTGATTAAAAGCAGTGGTTCTCGCGTTCAGTTTTGCGCGAATGCTGCCATCAATCCACAGTTTCTGGTTGGGGAATGTTTTTAATAGACCATGTGGGTACAACATCACTGATGCACTTGTTAATAAACTCGCACACCGAATCAGCGTATTCGTCAATTTTGTTGTTCGCCGCTTTGCGGAACATATCCCAGTCCACGTGATCGAAGCAATCTTGAAGCGTAGAATCCGATTGGTCGGACCAGCGTTGAACAGACCTGAGCGCGGGAGCTTCCTGTTTTAATTTCTGTCTATAGGCTGGAAGCAACAAAATGGAGTCGTGGTCAGCTTTTCCGAAGGGAGGGCGGGGGAGGGCCTTATTCTAACTTCCGCGACGCATATAACAATGGTCTAGGGTTTTGCCAGCCCTGGTAGCACAATCGATAGAATTTGGGGAGCCTTGGCATCCCGGCAACTTTGAGATTATWWTTTTTTTAATATTGGTGTTGTGCCTGTTGTTCACATGCAAATCTGCCCTCTCATTGGCTAGAATGTTCTAAATCTGCTCCAATTGTTAGAGCACTCAATCCTGTCTCTTGTCAGTATATTGATACTCTTTGGTGAATCTCTAACATTTTCTTGATTCCTCCTTTCCTTGACCACCTCCTCAAAATGCATCTGAGGAGAAGATCCTTGATTCCTCCCCTAGGACCTTCTCTTGCATCCTCCTCACAACACAAGGAATTTACTTTTGAGATTAACACCCTACTTTTGTCCCCCTGACTTTTCTTTCTCTTCTTCCCCCACAGGATTCTGGTGGATCTTAAACAGGAGGTCTGGTACCAGAAGTGTCATGACCCTGCTTGCAAGAGCTTCAGATCTTCTAGTATGCGCTGGTTAAAATTGAAATAGTATTGAAGTAAAAATGGTGCTGACTTTGATTAAATAGAATAGATCTAATACTATTGACACAAGTCGTCTTATTACCACAATCAAGAACCTGTGTTTTAGGTGATTGGTGTACCAGTATGTCATTAATTGAAATGACTGGAACAGCAGGAAATCTTACAGATTGTGCCTTTTAAACCTGTCATTACTCTTCCAGGTTACCCATTACCACAGGACATCTGCGTCAGCTACCTCATTACAATGGTGAGTTCTGCACCTGTTCCCCTCACTGCTACAAAAGTTTTATTTGCCTCAGTCACACTTGTGGCCATTTTAATAGAAAATTACATCACCACAAGAACCAGAAAGAGACTGTTGGGTACCTGACTTCCTCTGGCTACATGAATCTGTATCTCAAAAAAATAATCCCACAATAACAAAAGTAAAAATAAAGCTATTAAGCTGTGTGTTTGTCTATTTGGCGGCAGGATGAGGAGGACCAGGCATATCTGATGGACGATGTGGGGAACATCGAGCTTAGCCAGACACTCCCAGCGGAGAAGTACCTGGGGGGCTCGGCAGCAACACTTCCCCAGGGAGAAGACCGCGATCCCTGGGGAGATGACCAGGCTTACCTGGAGGCCCTGGAGGATGTCGAGAGAACCACAGGCGATTTGGCAGAGGATGATGTCCCAGATGAGCTTCTGCTCCAAACCATGACTGAGTTTGAGTCCCTCAAAGATTTGTGCTTGTCAGCCACTAAGTGGTAARTGCTTTTAACTTCAATTCTGTTCATGGAGACACAGGGTGACCAGGCTTTTGCCCCAGCTCAGGGGGAACCCACCACATTCAACTATTCAAGGGCTTGATGCTTAGTTGAATTAGGTGTGTTGAGGTGCTGGGCTGGAACAAAAGCCTGCCAGCCTGTGAGTCTACAGGAGCAGAATGGAAGAAGACTGCATTAGAGGGAGGTTATACTTGTCCAACAGTTAATTTCTCATTTGTAATACAGTAATTGGGCTCCTGAGTAGTTCAGCGATCTAAGGCACTGCATCTTAGTGCTAGAGGAGTCACTACAGACCCTGGTTTGATTCCAGGCTGTATCACAACCGGCCGAGATTGGGAGTCCCATAGGGCGGCGCACAATTTGCCCATTGTCGTCCGGGTTAGAGTTTGGCCGGGGTAGGCAGTCATTGTAAATAAGAATTGTTCTTAACTGACTTGCCTGGTTAAATAAAGGCTAAATTAAAAAAAAATGAAATTCAGTACAATCCTCAATTTCAATTACTGGCTGTTAATTCACTTTATAAAACAGAGGTTTTTCCTAATTACCTAGGCCTATTCAATGCAAGGTGGCCTATAGCAGGGGTCTCCAACAGGTCGATCGCAAGGTGCCAGTAGCTCGCAGCCCACCTAGGAGTAGCTCGCCAAACAATTCTGAAAGTACATGCAATTTATGTGTTTCACTGCAAACGGTCATAAACAAATCTCACAAGTATCAGACACCGCAAGCTCCCAGCTACTATCTAGTCAATGTAGCATTGACATTATCAAACCCCTGGTCAGCCACTATTGGATTAAAAACCCAAACCTAACACAATATCATATTAATTTCCAGTAATATTGCCTGTGTCTGTGTGGTGCGTTTGTCTATCACTCTGTGTGTAGCTAGAAATACTTTCCCCAAAACCTTCTCTATTATCATAAGTATATAATTTGTATCTATTATTTGCAAACTTTGCCATGAAATGAGCAGCAGCAGTACACATTCCTCACTCGTTAGATACGCAATTAAAAGGGTAATTACACAACATGGATTTTTWTGTTTCTTCCAGATTTAAGCATTGCCATGGACTCAGAACATTCAATTATGTTTCTATATGAACAATTTTATTTTTGAGAGTGAAAATGCAAAAAAATCTAAACATAAAAAATAAAAAAGTAGCTCTCATGGTAGAAAATGCGTTATAGCGTGACAATCTCCACAAATGTCTGGGAATATGCCATTAAAAAGAGCATTGTCGGCTGTGTAGTTCGCTGCACAATAAAGCACCTTGCATTGAATGTCGGCCCTACTGGTTGTTCTGATAGCGTAGAATTGTATATAGGATGTTTCTGATAACATTTATAAACTACCAACTCCTTACCTGTTTTCTGGTCCTTGTTTGTTCTGAATAATTTTATGGGTGATATTATAATTGTATTATATGACTGCAAACCATTTATCTGCAAATTGAGTCACCAAGCATGTGTCCACAGGTGTGGAAGGAAGCTCAAGTAATTCCACTGCCTAAAAATAGTAAAGCACACTTGCTGGCTCTAACAGCCGTCCAATCAGTTTGCTGCCTGTTCTTAGTAAACTGATGGAGAAAATTGTGTTTGACCAAATACATTTTACATTTAATCATTTAGCAGACGCTCTTATCCAGAGCGGTGGATACATTTTCATTTGTACTGGTCACCCGTGCAAATCGAACCCACAATCCAGGCGTTGCAAGTGCCCTGCTCTACCAATTGAGCCACACAAGGTCATTCTTCAGAGAACAAGTTTACTGAATTTCAGCATGCATATAGAGTAGGGCACTCAACTAGTACTGCATTGACTAAGATGAAAGATTGGTTAAAATAAATGGATAATAAGATGATAGTTGGAGCTGTATTGTTAGATTTCAGTGTAGCCTCTATGATTGATCATAAATTGTTATTGAAGAAACTCACTTGCTATGACTTTGCAATCACATGGTTGGATAGTTATTTAGCCAATAGAACCCAGTGTTCAATGGCTGTTTCTCTAACGTCAGATATGTACAGTGCAGTGTCCCTCAGGGCAGTTGCCTTGGTCCGTTACACTTCTCTATTTTTACAAATGATTTGCCACAGGTCTTACACGAAGCTAAAATGACTATGTATGCGGATGATTCCACACTTAACATGTCAGCACTCAAAAGCCAGTGAGCTCACTGAAATTCTAAATAAAGAGTTAGTATCAGAATGGGTGGTTAATAATAAACTAGTCTTAAATACATCAAAAACTAAAATAATTTTATTTGCTTCAAAACAGTAAGACCTAAACCTCAACTGGAGTTGTGCTTCTTCAACCTGAGTAGGTTGAAGAAGCGAGCTCCTAGGTATAACATTGGATGGTCAATTATTAAGTCATATTGACAAAGTTGTGAAGATGGGGAAATGGTGTATGTTATAAAAAAATAAATAAATGTTTATACAAAAATCAACTGTACAAGTTGTTAAGGCTTGTCCCACCTTGATTACTGTCCGTCCGGTAATATGGTGAAGTGCGGCAAAGAAAGACCTAGCAAAGCTGCAGCTGGCTCAAAACAGAGCAGCACATACATAAGATGCACGCCAGTCTATCCTGATTGAGGGTTCATGATAGATGAACTGCTTCTCTTCTAGTTTGAGAAATATTACTGCAAATGAAAATTCCAGGATTGTATGCATTATCAATAACATTCAGCTTAGACACCAATACATATCCCACAAGACATGCCACCAGGGGTCTCTTCACAGTCCCGAAGTCCAAAACGAATTCACAGCAACGCACATTATACAGAGCCATGATTGCATGGAACTCCCAATTACAATTACTCAAGCAAATATCAAAATTACCTTTAGGAAATGGATTAAAGATCTCATGGAACAGAGGGGACTATGAGGCGACAACATTTTTTAGATGTATTGTTTGCCGATTTTCCTACTTACAAAGCATGTAGAGGTCTGTAATTTTTTACCATAGGTACACTTCAACTGTGAGAGATGGAATCTAAAACAAAAATCCAGAAAATCACATTGTATAATTTTTTTTTTTTAAGTAATTAATTTGCATTTTATTGCATGACATAAGTATTTGATCACCTACCAACCAGTAAGAATTCCAGCTCTCACAGACCTGTTAGTTTTTCTTTAAGAAGCCCTCCTGTTCTCCACTCATTACCTGTATAAAAGACACCTGTCCACACACTCAATCAAACAGACTCCAACCTCTCCACAATGGCCAAGACCAGAGAGCTGTGTAAGGACATCAGGGGTAAAATTGTAGACCTGCACAAGGCTGGGATGGGCTACAGGACAATAGGCAAGCAGCTTAGTGAGAAGGCAACAACTGTTGGCACAATTATTAGAAAATGGAAGAAGTTCAAGATGAYGGTCAATCACCCTCGGTCTGGGGCTCCATGCAAGATCTCACCTCGTGGGGCATCAATGATCATGAGGAAGGTGAGGGATCAGCCCAGAACTACACGGCAGGACCTGGTCAATGACCTGAAGAGAGCTGGGACCACAGTCTCAAAGAAAACCATTAGTAACACACTACGCCGTCATGGATTAAAATCCTGCAGCGCACGCAAGGTCCCCCTGCTCAAGCCAGCCCATATCCAGGCCCATCTGAAGTTTGCCAATGACCATCTGGATGATCCAGAGGAGGAATGGGAGAAGGTCATGTGGTCTGATGAGACAAAAATAGAGCTTTTTGGTCTAAACTCCACTCGCCGTGTTTGGAGGAAGAAAAAGGATGAGTACAACCCCAAGAACACCATCCCAACCGTGAAGCATGGAGGTGGAAACATCATTCTTTGGGGATGCTTTTCTGCAAAAGGGACAGGACGACTGCACCGTATTGAGGGGAGGATGGATGGGGCCATTTATCGCGAGATCTTGGCCAACAACCTCCTTCCCTCAGTAAGAGCATTGAAGATGGGTCGTGGCTGGRTCTTCCAGCATGACAACGACCCTAAACACACAGCCAGTGCAACTAAGGAGTGGCTCCGTAAGAAGCATCTCAAGGTCCTGGAGTGGCCTAGCCAGTCTCCAGACCTGAACCCAATAGAAAATCTTTGGAGGGAGCTGAAAGTCCGTATTGCCCAGCGACAGCCCCGAAACCTGAAGGATCTGGAGAAGGTCTGTATGGAGGAGTGGGCCAAAATCCCTGCTGCAGTGTGTGCAAACCTGGTCAAGAACTACAGGAAACGTATTCTCTAATTGCAAACAAAAGTTTCTGTACCAAATATTAAGTTCTGCTTTTCTGATGTATCAAATACTTATGTCATGCAAATTAATTACTTTTAAAAAAATCATACAATGTGATTTTCTGGATTTTTGTTTTAGATTCCGTCTCTCACAGTTGAAGTGTACCTATGATGAAAATTACAGACCTCTACATGCTTTGTAAGTAGGAAAACGTGCAAAATCGGCAGTGTATCAAATACTTCTTCTCCCCACTGTATGTGTATATATATATTTTATATTTTTTGTGACTGTCCTTTATTAGTGCTTTGTTATTTGTCATGTTCTGTGTTTTTTGTGGACCCCAGGAAGAGTAGCAGATGCTTCTGAAAAAATCTCATGGGAATCTAAATAAACCAGTAATGAATAATGTTTAACGTTTTTTGTGATGACTGAAATCAGTTTCATCATATTGTGTACATCTCAAAGAATATCTGTATACAACTAAAAAAGTACAATGAAGCAAAGAGCTACAGTAGGACAAACAGGTTTATTTGGTACAGTGGAGTAAATGAAAGGTATGAATTTTACTCCTGTACAAAACACATTGAAACCGAACACTGTCGATTTAAGGAGAGCTCAAGTTCCTAGTATTGGCCATCTGTGATGGTGTCTCGAAACATGATCAAGCAGATAAACCCAATCATGTACAGAACAATGTTAACAAACAGGTCAATGTGCATCATGAGTACTTAATTCATTGTTAAATAACCTGAATTCATAAAGGACCCTTTTTTTCTGTGTTAGATCTCAAAGTAGACTGAAATGTCTATAATGTGGTTCCTTATATAGAGGTAAATGATGGTTAGGCCTAACACAAATAAGTCACTATTTTTGTCCAAAAAAAGCTAACTCAAGGGGCCAGCGAGCCATGTCTTGGTACTGGCCAGCTTACCCTGGAGAATGATCAGGTTATCCTTCATTAGGCATCAAATGGGAGAAAACATATTCAAAACAGATGGTGAGTGTGCATTCCAATTGGACAAAAGTCAGTTTCACCACCTCCGTTTGAACATTTAAAAAGCATTGGATTTGTGTAAGCATGGGCTATCTAGAAAGACCTTGCACCATTTTACACCCAATTATTTATTTTACATCCATGGGGGGGGGGCGCACATTTCGGTGAGAGAATTGGAAAGCTAGGCTCCTGATTGTTGCCTGCTGAATATGACCCAGGTATCCCTTGGCCGACAGGACTATGTTTTCTATGGATAGGATAGGTCCCTGCGTGTGCATTTTGACACATTGAGGCCACTAGTTTTAAAAGGACACTTACGCAATAAATGTTTCTGTGTGAGAGCAGAGACATTGGTGGCACTTTAGGTTGTGTGTTTTCATTCTGGTATTGCACATGCAGTCTTTTATCCCTGCTGTGTGGGAGGCTTATTTCCTTTGCCAGGCTTTTGTGCCATTCATAAGATCATAACACCTTTCTGAATGGACATTTTCCTACTTGTCTTGTGCTTAAATAGTTATGGAAGGTTCAGAAAGGTTTAGACAAGGCCTGACAGTACAACATTGAAAAACAAGGAAATGCAGCAAAAAGAAAGAACTGTATCAACCGTGACCCATTGAAGTCCTCGTGGCTTTTTTCTACAGATACACTATTTACAGTAACATTCATCAATTATATTAAATATCAACTTAAATTAAAAGAAACAAACATTAGACTTCTATAAATAGCTACTGTATTTCTCAAGTTGAACAAGACAGTACTAATTAATATTATATTTATTTATTATTTGTATGGTGATTTGTCTCATTTCAGTTGTTGAAAGACTGTCTGCATGGGTGTGGTCTTGAAACATAAAAAAGCAGATATACAAACAAAAAGAGAATAAAACTAAAGTTTGTCAGAACTTAGATGATTAGTAAAAACTGGTTAATTGAAACTGACAATTGAGGGATTACCGACTGTGAGATAGTCGAGAAACTCCTAACAGGCGACTCGATCGGCACTTGAAATGGCTGACAGGAATAGTTAACAGAGAGTCACATGGACAATAAGGCATGAACCTCTCCCCCTTTCACTATGGCCTAGATATAAACAAATGTAGATAAACGACCTGTGCACTGCAATCTACTTCTTAAAGTGACTGCGCTGACATGCGCTGCGTTTATGGCGAACGTGATCTCTGGGAAATCACCTTTAAAAAAGTCTAATCACAGTGCATGGGTCTACCTACGTTTGTTTGAATCCCGGTCTCTAACATAACAGACTCACTCTCTCACACACTCCATCTTTTCTACAGCGCAAGGGGACCAAAGACACTGTCACAGTAGACAAGAGAGGGCCACAACCGTCACCGCAGATGAGAATTACAGTCAAGTGGAGCGGGCTATGGTTTCCAGATTGTCACCCTCTGCTTCCCTTTCCCCTCTACCTGGGGTTCACATCTTGATCTTGGCATAGAGCAGGTCAATCTGCTCTCGGAAGTGACTACGGAGGTCGGTCCTCTTGGCCTTTAGCGTGGGCGTCAGGAGGCCGTTCTGGACGGAGAACATCTCCGTGTGCAGCGAGATATCTCTCACCTGCACGAGACAGAATGTTATTCATTGTTCAGCTTATTATGCGTTTAGCTTTTATTTAACAAGCCGAGTCCCATTGAGATGCAAATGTTGTTTCGTTTTTTTCTCCAAGAGTACTCTGGGCTAGAGGCAGCRTTATAATCATGCACAATTTGGAACCAACATCACTTGTGAGTGTTATCGTGTCTAAATGGTGCCTAAGGAATGTGTGGAGCGTTAGGAAGGATTCCTCACCTGCTCAAAAGACTTCAGCCCCCCTTCTTTCCCCAGCCTCAGAATGTCCATCAGAATGGCATTTTTCAACTCCTGGAAAGATAGGCACTTCAGACAAGGCAGTGTAGACAATACATCTTAATGGCTGTACTTAAAAAGGGATAGTTCACTCAAACTATCTTTCAGTATTTTGTTCATTAGTCTATCATTAGACTAATGTCTAATCAGAAGTCACATTTTCTATATGGAGCACTTTCAGTACAAACAAAAACTGTGATGAGTGTTTGAGATGAGATTGGCTCTGTTCCGATATCCACACTAGCATGCCCAATACATTGCTTCATTCTAAGGCTTTACACGCAAATCTTATTTGTCACATGCGCCAAATACAACAGGTGCAGACCTTACTGTGAAATGCTTACATTCAAGCTCTTAACCAACAACGCAGTTCAATAAATAGAGTTAAGAAAATATTTACTAAATAAACTGAAGAAATAAAATAAAAAGTAACGATAACAAGGCTATATACAGGGGGTATCGGTACCGCGTCAATCTGCGGGGGTACATGTTAGTCAAGGTAATTTGTACATGTAGGTAGGGGTAAAGTGACTATGCATAGGTAATAAGAAGAGTGTAACAGCAGTGTAAAACAAGGGGGGGGGGGGGGGGCATTTGATTAATTGTTCAGCAGACTTATGGCTTGGGGGTAGAAGCTGTTAAAGAGCCTTTTGGACCTAGACTTGGTACTGCTTGCCCTACGGTAGTAGAGACAACAGTCTATGACTTGGGTGACTGGAGTCTGACCATTCATTTTTTGGGCGTTCCTCTGACACTGTCTAGTATATACAGTAGGTCCTGGATGGCAGGAAGCTTGGCCCCAGTGATGTACTGGGCCATACGCACTACCCTCTGTAAGGCCTTATGGTCGGATGCCGAAAAGTTGCCATACCAAGTGGTGATGCAACCGGTCAGAATGCTCTCAATGGTGCAGCTGTAGAACTTTCAGGATCTGGGGACCCATGCCATATTTTTTCAGTCTCCTGAGGGGGAAAAGGCGTTGTCATGCCCTCTTCATGACTGCCTTGTTGTGTTTGGACCATTAGTTACTGTAGAGGCTCTGCAAGCTTCAGTGACATTTTTCTGAGGAAAACACTTGTTGAAGTGTAAGAGGTATGCTAGCATGGACTGTGGAAATCAGCCACTGAATACACCGTCAGGTAAATCTGCCATACCATTGAAGCTAGCTAACCTTGCTTGCACACATCTCCAAATAAGAACCCTCGATGCCCTTCTTCTTTGCCCATCCTGGTAAGAAGTCTGGATCAGGCACCACAATGCCCACCAGGCATGCCTGTGTCAAACAAGACATTTTAAAACATTTAGCTTTTTACAATTCCATAAGCATTTATACGAATTTACAAATGTATCAAGATTTACAAGCAGTGGCTTGTATATGAAAGTCATAAGTGTCACCCAAACAAGTTTCAATTAGATGGTGCACATATCCACAACCAACATTATGCATGTACATACCCAACCACAAACAAAGTGCTTCAATAAAAACACGCACAGCAGAAGACTTGGCACACATGCGGACGCGCACACACACGATTTGGTTTGTCACAAACCTGCAAGCTATCGCCATGGACAAAGATCTGGGCCACCGGGTCGCTCCGGATGTAGATGTTCTCGACCTTCTCCGGGGCAATGTACTCTCCTTGAGCCAGCTTGAAGATGTGCTTCTTCCTGTCCACGATCTTCAGAATACCATTCTGAAAGTAGAGTAAACAAACTTAATCACTACTTAGTTAACTACATCAGATTTTGCCCCATTACTACATTCCCGCTCTTAGTCAGTCATAGATTGAGGCCCAATGTCTGCTGATCTCTTTTGCCTGGTACTTATTTCATCATAATCATCAGTTAAGCAGGGTCGGTCCTGGTCACTCCCTGGATGGGATACCAGATGCTGCTGGCAGTGATGTTGGAGGGCTAAGGAGATCCCAATGCCCCAGAGCAGTGAAGGGGACATTGCCCTGCGTAGTGTGCCATCTTTTGGATGGGACAATAAACAGGTGTCCTGACCCTCTGTGGTCATTAAAAATCCCATTGCAATTATCATAAGAGTAGGGGTGTTAGCCCCATTGTCATGGCTAAACTCCCAACCTGGCCCCATTTCATCATGGCCACCTAATCATCTCCCTTATTCCTAACTGGCATATTTCACTCCTCACCTCTCCACCCGATGTGTGGTGAGTATTCTTGGGCATTCTGGGGCGTCAGGTAGCCTAGTGGTTAGAGTGGTGGACTAGTAACCGAAAGGTTGCATGATCAAATCCCCGAGCTGACAAGGTAAAAAAATCTGTCGTTCTGCCCTTGAAAAAGGCAGTTAACCCACTGTTCCTAGGCGGTCATTGAAAATAAGAATTTGTTCTGACTTGCCTAGTTAAATAAAGTTAAAAATAAATAAAAATTCTGGCACAAAAATGGTCACCGTGCAAGCCCAACCAGAGGACAATTTTCCATCCCCGCCTTACAGGCTAGCTCAATGTTTCCCAATCTTGGCCCTGGGGACCCAAAGGGGTGCACATTTTTGTTTTTGCCATAGCACTAACAGTTGATTCAACTAATCAAGTCATCATCATGCCAAAAGAAGGTGGAACCCTTTGGGTCTCCAGGATCAGAATTGGGAAACACAGAGCTAGCTGAATGTAGAGTTGACAGTACTTACAGGCAGCCACTTCCCAATGTCTCCGGTGTGGAGCCAGCCATCCTGATCCAAGGCCTCCTTTGTCTTCTCTGGGTCATTCAGGTAGCCCTTGAATACGTTTGGTCCTTTCACACACACCTGCGAAGAAGCAGAATTATATATACACATCAAATACAAACATGAGACCAGGATAAACACCCACCTCCTCAAAAGGCTAATGATTCAATTGTGAAGTATCAAAGCAAGCTGGGAAAAMCCCCACCCCAGTCGGTCCCAATACACGCGGTAAAGAGATCAATGGAAGGGAGACCAAGGACACAGTCATTGGCGCCCATTCAAAAAAGCTTATCTAACAACGTGGATATTCATATATATTTCTATGTTCTAGCAGGCCCATAATGTGGTTACTAAAATCTGATTAGGCTGTTTTCGCTGCATAATGTTTAGAAGTTGTCTCTTTAGGGTTTAGAAAATTCCACTACATGACCAAAAGTATATGGACACCTGCTAGTCAAACATCTCATTCCAAAATCATGTGCATTAATATGGAGTTGATCCCCCTTTGCTGCTATAACAGCCTTCACTCTTCTGGGAAGGCTTTCCACTAGATGTTGGAACATTGCTGCRGAGTATTGCTTCCATTCAGCCACAAGAGCATTCGTGAGGTCGGGCACTGATGTTGAGCGATTAGGCCTGGTTGCAGTGGGCCTTTCAATTCATCCCAAACGTGTTTGATGGGGTTGAGGTCAGGGCTCTGTGCAGGCCAGTCAAGTTTTTCCACACCGATCACGACAAACCATTTCTGTATGGACCTCGCTTTGTGCACGGGGGCATTGTCATGCTGAAACAGGAAAAGGCCTTCCCCAAACTGTTGATACAAAGTTGGAAGCACAGCATCGTCTAGAATGTCATTGTATGCTGTAGCATTAAGATTTTCCTTCACTGGAATTAAGGGGCTTAACCCAAACCATAAAAAACAGCCCCATTATTCCTCCTCCACCAAATGCATTGGGGGAGGTAGCGTTCTCCTGGCATCCGCCAAACCCAGATACATCCGTCGGACTGCTAGATGGTGAATCGTGATTCATCACTCCAGAGAATGAGTTTCCACTGCTCCAGAGTCTAATGGCAGTGAGCTTTACACCACTCCAGCCGACGCTTGGCATTGAGCATGGTGACCTTAGTCATGTGTGCGGCTGCTCGGCCAAAGAAACCCATTTCACGAAGCTCCCGACGAACAGTTCTTGTGCTGATGTTGCTTCCGGAGGCATCTTGGAACTCGGTAGTGAGTGTTGCAACCAACARACAATTTTACGCACTGCATGCTTCGGCACTCCCCAATATGTGAGCTTGTGTGGCCTACCACTTCACGGCTGAGCCGTTGTTGCTCCTAGACGTTTCCATTTCACAATAACAGCACTTACAGTTGACTGGGGCAGCTTTAGCAGAGCAGAAGCTTTACAAACTGACTTGTTGGAAAGGTGGCATTCTATCACGGTGCCATGTTGAAAGTCACGGAGCCCTTCAGTAAGGCCATTGTCCTGCCAATGTTTGGCTGTGGAGATTGCATGGCTGTGTGCTCGATTTTATACACCCGTCAGCAACAGGTGTGACTGAAATAGCTGAATCCACTCATTTGAAGGTGTGTCCACATACTATATATACAAAAGTGTCTGTCTGCTAAATGAAAACTCCTGTTCAGATAAGCTGGTAGCATAGTTAGCCATATAGAGATCGATGGTGGTATATGAAGTCGTTTTTAAGTGTAATGCAGTTGATTGGTGACGATGACATGAACATGTATTGGAGTTGACAGGCTAATTTTGATGGGTGTTAATGAGGAGATTCTGATCTATCAACAACACARGGGCCCCATGTGTGGAATTTCCATGGTGTTTACATTGTTTTGTCAAACTGCAAACATCTCTTTACCGCATGTATTAAAACCCTACCACTGGGCTTGGCCCTTATTCTTCAATGTTTGCAGATCAGTATGGTGGAAGCTTTAGCACTGTAGTGCTTATACCTATCCAGACCCTTCAGATATGCTAACATCGACTAGTTAGGGCCAAGGGGAAGGGACAGGGGGAGGGACAGTGAGCAATTTGAGACCGAGGTGGGACTTCCATTGGTCTAAACACCTCACCTCTCCTTCCCCATTGGCAGCAAAGTAGTTCATCTCAGTCACGTCCACCAGCTTTACATAGTTGCAGGGCAGTGGAGCCCCCACATGACCTGGGCAAAAAGAGATGAGTTGTCACATTCCAGTAACACTTTATTTGGCTGTTCTTTCATAATGCCAACATGGTCTCATAAGGTTTCATGAAGGTTCCAGTGAGCCACACAAGACACAGAAGTAAAACTGTTCATTGTAGAATCAGAGTGTAGAGCCATTAGTGTGACTTGTTTGTTGGATTAAACATGTGGTGGTATGCATTGTGCGATGTGGTAGCAATTGAATGCTTCGGTAACGCTTGAATGTGTGCATTACCTGCTGTCCAGTCCCCAGGCATGGACATGGTGCACCCGGCTGTGCACTCAGTCTGACCATAGCCTTCATAAAACTGTCAAGTAGAAGCAGCAGACATTTATTTGAAAGCATTGTAATTAAGTAACTTGTGTTTCTCATGCTAGTATCATCTATCTTTCGGCACCACAGCAGCCTGGTTGGGTGTGAGGTTGATTCCCAAGCATGAAGTGATTGTTTTGACTGATAGAAAGAGAACATTATTGCCAATCTTTCTAAGGCAAATCCTGTTGAACAAACAGGAAAGGTCRAAGAGGGACCTGCTTCTCTAGGGTATGAGATGGGCTATACTCCGATTCTCTACCTATGAGACGGGCTAGATTCCAATTCTCTACCTGTAAACTCCCCCTGACGGATTTAAAAAGGTGTGATGAATATGGGGGAAACTCCTTCCAGCCATGCTTGCACCAATCCAAACAATGCTTTTAAAGGCATGAGGGAGTGAATGAGTGCACATACCTCTTTAGAAGGTTAGAGAATTGGAACGCAACCAGGCTCTGCATCCAAATTATCTGAGAAAGGTTGCATTTGTGCACTCTTCCCCACACATTAATAAGCATTGGATTGGTGGAAGCATGGATTAGAGGGAGTTGATCCTTTCTTGCACCTGTCGTTTAATTTGTGAATTCATGAAGGGAAGTCTCACCTGGCAGCCAAGAGCGGCCCGAATGAAGGTCAGGACGGTTGGAGACACTGGGGCCGCTCCTGTGATCATCAGCCTCACACGACCCCCGAGACTGTTCTGGAGAACACAAAGGAGGAAAGACGTTATTGACATCCATGGTTGTACCTCACACAATAGAACAGCGATTCTCAAATTTGGGTCACACGTGTCTGAGTAATTGTATTTATTTTGGGGGGGTGATTAATGGAGAGAAAAAAAATACTCCAGTCTGAACTTAAACCAGGTGTGTAGAAATAATGAAATTACAATTTTAAATAATTTTATTTTTTCAATAACAATTTAATATAGAGTTTTAAGCAGTGCCATTTTTGGTTGATTTTCTGGTCTCAAACCAGTGAGTTTATTAACCTTCAACGACGACCAGTTTTGAAGTCTACCAGTTATTTTATTGTTGCTTGTATTACATGTTATTTTGGCATTAATGTGTGTCAGCATTACTTCCATGCTCGCTATAAGGCAAGTAACACTGAAACATGCATGAGAACATCAGATGTTCCGAACGACTGTGTGATCACACTCTCCGCAGCCGATGTAAGACTTTTAAACAGGTCGACATTCACAAGGCCGCAGGGCCAGACGGATTACCAGAAYGTGTAGTCAGAGCATACGCTGACCAACTGGCAAGTGCTTTCACTGACATTTTCAACCAGTCCCTGATTGCGTCTGTAATACCAACATGTTTCAAGCATACCACCGTAGTCCTTGTGCCAAAGAACACTAAGGTAACCTGCCTAAATGACTACCGACCTGTAGCACTCACATCTGTAGCATGAAGTGCTTTGAAATGCTGGTACATGGCTCACATAAACACCATTATCCCAGAAACCATCCCTAGTTTTGGGGTGGCAGGTAGCCGTGGTTAGACATTTGGCCAGTAACCGAAAGGTTGCTGGATCGAATCCCCAGGCTGACAAGATAAAAATCTGTCGTTCTGCCCCTGAACAAGGCAGTTAACCCACTGTTCCCCGGTAGGCTGTCATTGTAAATAAGAATTTGTTAAGTGTTAAAACATTAATACCTCTACCTACATGTACAGTCGTGGACAAAAGTTGAATGACACAAATATTAATTTCCACAAGGTTTGCTGCTTCAGTGTCTTTAGATATTTTTGTCAGATGTTACTATGGAATACTGAAGTATAATTACAAGCATTTCATAAGTGTCAAAGGCTTTTATTGACAATTACATGAAGTTGAGTCAATATTTGCAGTTTTGACCCTTCTTTTTCAAGACCTCTGCAATCTGCCCTGGCATGCTGTCAATTAACTTCTGGSCCACATCTTGACTGATGGCAGCCCATTCTTGCATAATCAATGCTTGGAGTTTGTCAGAATTTGTGGGGTTTTGTTTGTCCACCCACCTCTTGAGGATTGACCACAAGTTCTCAATGGGATTAAGGTCTCGGGAGTTTCCTGGCCATGGACCCAAAATATGTTCCCAGAGCCACTTAGTTATCACTTTTGCCTTAAGGCAAGGTGCTCCATCATGCTGGAAAAGGCATTGTTCGTCACCAAACTGTTCCTGGATGGTTGGGAGAATGTGTTGGTACCATTCTTTATTCATGGCTGTGTTCTTAGGCAAAATTGTGAGTGAGCCCACTCCATTGGCTGAGAAGCAACACAACACATGAATGGTACCAGGATGCTTTACTGTTGGCATGACACAGGACTGATGGTAGCGCTCACCTTGTCTTCTCCGGACAAGCTTTTTTCCAGATGCCCCAAACAAATCGGAAAGGGGATTCAGAGAAAATGACTTTACCCCAGTCCTCAGCAGTCCAATCCCTGTACCTTTTGCAGAATATCAGTCTGTCCCTGATGTTTTTCCTGGAGAGAAGTGGCTTCTTTGCTGCCCTTCTTGACACCAGGCCATCCTCCAAAAGTCTTCGCCTCACTGTGCGTGCAGATGCACTCACACCTGCCTGCTGCCATTCCTGAGCAAGCTCTGTACTGGTGGTGCCCTGATCCCGTAGCTGAATCAACTTTAGGAGACGGTCCTGGCGCTTGCTGGACTTTCTTGGGCGCCCTGAAGCCTTCTTCACAACAATTGAACCGCTCTCCTTGAAGTTCTTGATGATCTGATAAATGGTTGATTTAGGTGCAATCTTACTGGCAGCAATATCCTTGCCAGTGAAGCCCTTTTTGTGCAAAGCAATGATGACGGCACGTGTTTCCTTGCAGGTAACCATGGCTGACAGAGGAAGAACAATGATTCCAAGCACCACCCTCCTTTTGAAGCTTCCAGTCTGTTATTCGAACTCAATCAGCATGAGTTATCTCCAGCCCTGTCCTCGTCAACACTCACACCTGTGTTAACGAGAGAATCACTGACATGTCAGCTGGTCCTTTTGTGGCAGGGCTGAAATGCAGTGGAAATGTTTTTGGGGATTCAGTTCATTTGCATGGCAAAGAGGGACTTTGAAATTAATTTCAATTCAGTGTATATGCAGTATATGTATGCAGTATATGCAAATTGCCATCATACAAACTGAGGCAGYAGACTGAAAATGAATATTTGTGTCATTCTCAAAACTTTTGGCCACAACTGTACATATTGCCTCAATTAACCGGTGCCCCCGCACATTGACTCCGTACCGGTACCCCCTGTATATAGCCTCGCTATTGTTATTTTACTGCTGCGCTTTAATTATTTGTTACTTTTATATTCACATCTTATTTTTTTTATTTTAGGTATTTTTCTTAAAACTGTATTGTTGGTTAAGGGCTTGTAAGTAAGCATTTCACTGTAAGGTCTACACTTGTTGTATTCGGCACATGTGACAAATAACATTTGATATGTCAGCAAATAACATTAAAAAAATATATATTAAAAAAATCATTGAGTTAATAAAGCCGCATAGAAACATGGTCTCTTTTTTGCTATCTGTGGTGGTGTGGCAGCCAGCGGAAAATACTGAGCGTAGGGGTTGGTAATGTTCTCTAGTTGCCACGTGATTGGCTTAGTGTTCTGTCACTCATAGGGACACTACATCACCGCAAAATCTAAGGGGAGTGCTCGAAAATTCAAGCCCCTTGGGTGCTGCCATAGTTATATTACAAGTGTCCATCCAAGAAGGCAAAAGGTCATTGGCCACAGATATATTTACGTCAAATCWCGTTATATCTACTGTAGCTATGATTGGACTGATCATCATGAATGAATCAAGTCGAYAATCTACTGGCAAATCCTTTTCAACCTTGTCATATGAAGAGAAATGATTGATAAAGCGAATTGGTGCTCATCGGCCATAAACATTACACAACAAGTTGAAAATCGCAAATTCAACAATGAGTGGTTAGGAAGGAATTAGTGGCTAACTGCAAGCATCTGCTAAGCAGTCACTAGCCTGCTATTCAGTGGAGTTGGTGWGTGGGCCAAGTCTGGGTTTAAGAGTCTCTTTTCCAAGCTTAAAGGGATAAACATTCAACATTGGCCATACTGTCAATCCAGCATGACTTCTGCTGCATTCAAAACAACTGGAAACCTGGAAATTTCAGACTTCAGTGAGTTCAAGACAACCTTACCACTGCTACTACACCTGGCTTTGGGACTACTGTTGGGACAGCTTTGTGTAGGCCCTAACAGTTTGTGGGCACTGTTTTTTCACCATTATAGTGCAATTAATGCATTGTTTAGTGTTGTGTTGTGTTGTGTAGCGGCTTTGCTGTCAAGCATTCAATTGTGGGGAGTCTGCCCCACCAAGATTTACATGCTAAAATCGTCACTGATCAAGAATATGGGCAAAAAGTAATTACTATCAATGAAAGTGTTGGGAATGTTGTCCCCATGTCATTTCTACATTTAATATCAATACAGYATTTAAAACAGACAGAAAAAATATATAAAAACATAACATGTAAAGTGTTGGTCCCATGTTTCATGAGCGGAGATAAAAGAACCCAGAAATGTTCCATACACACATTAAGCTTCTCTCTCAAGTTGAGAGCATTTCCCCTTTGCCAAGATAATCCATCCACCTGACAGGTGTGGCTTATCAAGAAGCTGATTAAAACAGCATGATCATTACACAGGTCCACCTTGTGCCGAGGACAATAAAAGGCCACTAAAATATGTAGTTGATGGTGCATGCAATTGGCATGCTGACTGGAGAAATGTCCAATTAATGTTAATTCTCTACCATAAGCCGCATCCAACGTTGTTTTAGAGGATTTGGCAGTACGTCCAACCAGACTCACAACCGCAGACCACTTGTAACACCAGCCCAGAACCGCCACATCTGACTTCTTCCCCTGCGGGTTCGTCTGAGTGGCTGCGTCGGCCTATAATAATGCCCTTTTGTAGAGAARAAATAATTCTGATTGGCTGGGCCTATGCCTTATCAGGCCGAACCATGGCTGTGCCCTTGCCCAGTCATGTGAAATCCATAGATTAGGGCATAATGAATTTATTTAAATTGATTGATTTCTTTATCTGAACTGTAACTCAGTAAAATCAATGACATTTTTGCATCTATATATTTTTTCAGTATAGTTTTAATGCAAATAATGGCCAGACAACCTGGTGCAACCTGGTGCAATATGGGTCCAGAGGCAAAACCAATCGAGAATCACTGCAATAGACAGACACAACCTTAAGATAAAAGTATATTTCGATTTTGGGGTCTGTGGGGGTATTCAATAGGGGACGATGTTGGAAACAATCAAACTTCTTCGGGATCGGTGTCCCTACCACGGGACGGTTGAGCTAACATAGGCGAATGCCATTAGCATGAAGTTGTAAGTAGCAAGAACATTTCTCAGTACATAGACATATCTGATATTGGCAGACAGATTCAATTCTTGTTAATCTAACTGCACTGTCCAATTTATAGTAGCTATTTCAGTGAAAGAATACCATGCTATTGTTTGAGGAGAGTGCACAATTTTGAACATGAAAAGTTATTAATAAACAAAATAGGCACATTTGTGCAGTCTTGATACAGAATTTTGAACAGAAATGCAATGGTTCATTGGATCAGTCTAAAACTTTCRCCATACACTGATGTCATCTAGTGGCCAAAATCTAAATTGCACCTGGGCTGGAATAATACATTATGGCCTTTCTTGCATTTCAAAGATGGTACAAAAAAATAGAAAAAACGTTTTTCTTTGTATTATCTTTTACCAGATCTAATGTGTTATTCTCTTACATTCCCTTCACATTTCCATAAACTTCAAAGTGTTTCCTTTCAAATGTTACCAAGAATATGCATATCCTTGCTTCAGGCAGTTAGATTTGTGTATGTCATTTCAGGCAAAAAATGTTTTAAAAGGGGCTAATCCTTTTAAGGGTGGCATTATAATGCTTCATACAAATTTGCCATGATGAAAATTGCTAATGTGTGGCACTTACCACCAATTGTTTTTACCATTAACCCTCATCTTTATGATACCCACAACCCACAATCCAATTTTCTATTTTTTTATTTAACCTTTATTTGACAGATATTTACCTTGTCACCTCGGGGATTCGATCCAGCAACCTTTCGGCTACTGGCCCAACACTCTAACCACTAGGGTACCTGCCGTTCCTAACCTTAACCCTCACCCAGAACCCGAAACCTAAACTTGGCTCATATAAGTTGCAACATTAAAGTAAACATCATCCTTTCTAGCACGACCATCAGGTGCCTATCCATGGGTACCTGGACTTTTTGGAAGATGAGCTTGTCCCACAAGCTGTCCTTCCTGACTATGCCATTCATCATCTCCGCATGCTTCCTCCTGGAGGCGAAAACCAGCAGCCATCTTTTCAGTGGCGTGTTGGCCTGTCCGAAGATCTTTGAAGGAGAGACAGAAAATAATCTTATTTATCTTGCAAAGGATATTGGTCTTATGCCCAGCTCCCAACCTTGTGCCTTCATCAAGGGCAAAACTGGAGTGGCTGGATAGCAACAATCTGGAAAGCACCAGCCCATTGGTTGACAGTTCAGTTTGCTCTTTTATAGCCCAGCCCAGGATTTGAACCAGTGCCTGTCCAGCTACTGGTCCACCTGTCTGACCTCTGGGCTACCTACCACCTTCTCCAAAGAAGGAGTATTCAACAACATATCAAACCGCAAAGCTAGGCCACTGAGCTATTTGAAACCTTTGTGGTCAAATTCAGTCCAACCCACCTTTGCAATGTTTATGAAGYGTCTTGGTTTTCATACCATTGCCCACACCCACGCTTTAAATAAGGTTTCAATACACATGTACAACTATTTTAAGACATTTTTGAATTCGTCTTTTATGCATGTCCCATTAAAATAAATCCAGCTACTGGTACTAAATGATACGGTCATATTATTGTTGAAAACATCCCTCAGGGTCTACAGTATATCTGACCTTGTCAAACATGCGGTTGAGCAGGCGGGGCACGACAGGGAAGACTGTTGGCTGCAGGGTCTTCAGGTCGTCCATCAGGAGCCGAATGTCCCCCTGAAAGTAGCCAATCCGAGCACCGTGCACCAGGATCACTCCCTGGAGAAGGGTGGAGGTGAAGGAGGCAGACGAAAAAGTAAGTGTCCGTTAACTGTCAAGTACACGTGTCAAATATGTTCCAATAAAGTTTAGGTGATCTAGCATTGAGTTTGCACTTTGACTATTCCATTGGTTCCATGGTAGCGGGCAAACTAAATCAAGCTCAATTATTTGACATTAACTGTATTAAAAAAGGGGCAATCTGCAATTGCTACATCCATTTTTGGCCTTTTAAATTAATTATATTTATCTATACACACACAATGATTCTTGAAGAATGTAACTTATGCCTGATGAGCTTAGTCCAACTGTCATACCCCATCAGAATCCAAAATATACACTTATTTTACTCCAATGTTTATAAACAAAGAAAATGTAAACAAAACACTATATAGCCACAAAACAAGGTTAAAACTCAAAATGTTGATATCATGGATGGTCAATCCTTGCAGTCTCAGTTTTAACAAGGGTGAAAGGAAACGAGGGGTTCCTGCTTCTCGTCATTCTGTCAGTTTCAGTACGTACCTCCACTACCCTCTCAAACATGTGTGCTAGAGGTAAGTAGGACATGTGAATGTCGTGGAGGTTCAGCATGCAGTGCACCTGCGGAAGACACACACCCACCCGCGTCAGGCACTGCATTACCTCAAAAACCCTCTCAAACATGTGGGCCAATGGCAGGAAGGAGATGAGCACATCCTTAGTGCTGGGCTTGATTACGCTCTGAGTAGACAGCGCGGAAAAAGATATGGAAGGGAAAGAAGGGGGAAAAAAAGGGAACGATAGGAGAGGACAGACAGGAAAGTCAAAGTCAACATGAAGATTGAGGAACAAGAGCGAGAAAAAAAATAACTGACTGGATTTTAAAGGGCATTTAGCAGGGGGGTGGGTAAGGAAGTGCAAAGAAGGCTTGGAAAATAGCAGCTTTCCACACATTGTGGAATACAACAGTACATATTAACATGACTAAGCATAATAAGTGCCCATTTTGTTTTACTTGCCCATCTAAGCAGAGGAAAATGTTAAGATAAAAATTGCTGTTTTTAAGCCAGGTTTGTTATTGCAAATAAGAACTTGTTTTCTATTGTTACCAGGTTGAATAAATTCTACTTACTGTTATAAGAAAACCCTTCTGATAGTTTCACGATACCTATATTTATTTTGATATTTACAATGCTTATACTTCCTTTGATATTTACAATGCTTATACTTCCTTTGATAAGCCATTCAAGGAACAAATTAATGAAATGGGTGGTTAGTTTACCTCTGTTATCTTGATGAAAGCAGCACAATTGGCAATAACATTGCCATGTGTAAGCATTCCACCCTTTGGGTTTCCTGGGAGTAAAAGAAAACAAGTGACCATTTATTAAATCTTGAAGGTTAGATGCTTCATGTTTTCAGTACACAATATCACTAATAAAAAGAGTCAGTAATTCATGTGTGTGGGAGAGTCTCCATTCATGGAAACAATGGATTAGTAGTTTATCAACAGGATCATTCTTGTCACGAGGGTCCAAGTGTAACACACATCCTCCTGATCATGCATGTACACAGTATGTCAGTGAGTGTTCCTTCACACTTGACTATCATACTATTTGTATTACATTATACATGTCAGCGTACTGGCCTATTTTTCTACTGTGTTGCTTTTGAAATAAGACTGTTCATACTTTTAAAATGTCTACTCTCCCTACTTTGAATCCCTGACTATGAAAAGCCTGACCTTAGAGTCTTGAAGTGTTTGAACGCTCTATAGCATTTTGTGGTTATTCTCTGACCCTGCTGGTCCCCTATGAACCTTTTAACATATCAGGCCTTAATGGTACTCTTAAATCTCTACCCGGTACAGCGAGAAGAGGACTGGTCACCCCTCTAGGTTTCTTCCTGTTCCTGCCTTCCAATGAGTTTTCCCGGTCCAGTTCTTCTACCTCTGCATTGCTTATTCTATGGGGTTTTAGGATGGGTATCTCAAATTAATTCATATTTTATTTGTCACATGCGCCGAATACAACCTTACCGTGAAAAGCTTACTTACAAGCCCTTAACCAACAATGCAGTTCAAGAAATAGAATTAAGAAAATATTTACTAAATAAATAAAAAGTAATAACGAGGCTATAYACAGGGGGTACCGGTAACGAGTCAATGGGCAGGGGTACAGGTTAGTCGAGGTAATTTGCAGTGGTGTAGTATTTTTACTTGGTCATATCTGTACTTCACTATTTATATTTTTGACAACTTTTACTTACTAAATTCCTAAAAAAAAAAGTACTTTTTACTCCTTACATTTTCCCTGACAACCAAAAGCACTTGTTACATTTTGAATCCTTAGCAGGACATGAAAATGGTCCAATTCACAATCTTATCATTTATTTGTAAATTATGTCTAAACGTTGGAGCGTGCCCCTGGCTATCTGTAAATCACTTTTTAAAAAAACAAGAACATGGTTCTGTCTGGTTTGCTTAATATAAGGAATTTGAAATTATTAATAGTTTTGATACTTAAGTATATTTGATCAATTACATGTATTTTTGATTCTTAAGTATATTGAAAACCAAATACTTTTAGACTTTTACTCAAGTAGGATTGGGTAATTTTTTCCACCACTGGTAATTTGTACATGTAGGTATGGGTAAAGTGACTATGCATAGATAATAAACAGCGAGTAGCAGCAGTGTAAAACAAAGGGGTGGGGGGGTGGGGTTCAATGCAAATAGTCCGGGTGGCCATTTAATTAATTGTTCAGCAGTCTTATGCCCTGGGGGTAGAAGCTGTAAAGCAACGTGACAACTACCGATGTAAAAAAAAAAAAAGCTTTATAAAATACATTTGATTGTTTAATGCGGGATATGCAAATTCTGAAATACAGAGTAATGACATGAAAGCAGAATTAAATGCACACACACCTGTGGTTCCACTAGTGAAGCAGATGAGTGCCAGGTCCTCTGGTGTTGGGGGCTATAGCAGACCACAAAGAGATTTAAGAGAGAACTAGTAGCACGTTATTTTAACAGTACAGACATTCAAACAAATAACATAGTAAAAAGACAGAGTAATAACCTACTACTTATGTTATTTGTTTCTTTGGGATTCATTAAAATCACCACTGTTTGAATGAACCGCAATATGGATTTGTACATTCCTACTCACCAATGGCTGGTGGTGGTGGGCCTTGCCAACAGCCTGAGGGTGACAAAGAAACAGTAAAGAAAACATGACACGAAATTCAGTTACATTTTTCCCACATTGAAACGTTAGCTCTCTAACATAAGAAAACATATATCTGGGATATGCATAACCAAACAAAACTAGAGAACAGATCAAAATGAGGACCCTGCGCGAACAAGCTGGTTTTCTCAATGAGCCTCTGGATAAGAGCCTTGGCTAAACATGAATACTGTAAACATAGAAGTACATTACATTTTAGAACTTACCTCCACATCCTTCAGGCTAAGGATCTCGATGCCGCTCTGCTGCCCGCGGGCCACCAGCTCCTCATCAAAGGCCTCCATGAGCACGATGGTCTTCAATGTGTGCTCCTTGCCGCTCACGCAGTCCAGGATGAGCCGCGCTTTCTCCGCCAAGTCGCAGATCACTGTAGAGACGGCGGCTGAAAACATGGGATGGCACTGGGTTATTTATTGCCTTTTATGGTCAACTTATTTTTTTATGTTCCGTGACAGTCATAAGGGTGCGAGGTATAGTCCTGTCTTTTGTCCTGAGAAATGAATTTAGTTACACATTAATTGAATGTTCTTGTAATGCCTACAGTAGTGAAATAACCATGACTTGTCATCTAATGACAGTTTATGCAGATTACATCTCTTTTACGTTTTCAGTGTTATTGTGAGATTTCAGTGCATCATAATGCTTCATAAGTTTATATGACAAACTAAAGTAATGTTTGAAATAATAACTTCTATATCAAAAACAAATATTTGAGGGCCGCCGTGTCTGCTGGTTGATACTAGTTCATTCTACAGCTGGTGAGGAAGCCAAGACAGACACGTTGCCAGTGTGGAATGTAGCTACTGTAGCCCCTTAGCACATGTAGATCTGGAAGGATTCAATAGGTGTAAGAACTATGGTAATAGCCCCACCATGCTTTCTGAATTGGAACTTCTACCATATTACTTGAATCCATCTAACCCATTCAGCTCTAAATAACTGCCGTAATATAGAATATTGTGTGTGTGGTACCCATGAGTAAAATTGCCATAGACTAAGGGGCTTTTCCTGTTCTAGCAATTCTATTTCTAAGGAAAAGTCTAGGGGTGGATTTTGGATATCAGTCCGCACTTTTGTGACCTTGTTCCAAATGGTGTTTGTGGTTGCCCTGTGACATACCTTGGTCGATGATGTATTCAATGGCCTCGAGGCCTAGCGTGTCATACAGTGGTACACACACCAGGGAGTATGTGTAACAGGCCAGCTCTGAAATGGTCCACTGAAAGAGAGGACATGGTAACATCAGTACAGGGGTAAAATTGTATCAAGGTTTGACGCCAGGTCCGAAATAGTTTTTGCTAAAAGTATATACTAAAATCAGCAAAAAAAGAAACGTCCTCACTGTCAACTGCATTTATTTTCAGCAAACTTAACATGTCTAAGTATTTGTATGAACATAACAAGATTCAGACAATCTAAACAGCTTCCACAGACATGTGACTAACAGAAATTGAATAATGTGTCCCTGAACAAAGGGGGGGGGGGGCACGAGAGGGTCAAAATCACACCAAATACTGCAGTGTACTGCAGTGCATCTCCTCCTCATGGACTGCACCAGATTTGCCAGTTCTTGCTGTGAGATGTTACCCCACTCTTCCACCAAGGCACCTGCAAGTTCCCAGCCATTTGGGGGGGGGAATGACCCTAGCCCTCACCCTTCGATCCAACAGGTCCCAGACGTGCTCAATGGGATTTAGATCCGGGCTCCTCACTGGCCATGGCAGAACACCTCCTGTCTTGCAGGAAATCAGTCATACTGCTCGTTCTGTGCGTGGTGGCATTGTCATGCTGGAGGGTCCTGTCAGGATGAGCCTGCAGGAAGGGTACCACATGAGGGAGGAGGATGTCTCCCCTGTAACGCACAGCGTTGATTGCCAGCAATGACAAGCTCAGTCCGATGATGCTGTGACACACCGCCCCAGACCATGACAGACCCTCCACCTCGATCCCGCTCCAGAGTATAGGCCTCGGTGTAACGCTCATTCCTTCGACGATAAACGCGAATCCGACCATCACCCCTGGTGAGACAAAACTACGACTCATCAGTGAAGAGCACTCCTGTCTGATCCAGCGACGGTGGGTTTGTGCCCATAGGCGACGTTGTTGCCAGTGATGTCTGGTGAGGACCTGCCTTACAATAAGGCAATATGTAAAAGGGGATGTGCGCACAAGTGAAAGCAAGAGTGTGCAAGAAAGAGGGAGAGAAAGAATTGTTGCTGCTCATTCCTCTTACCTCTGGCCTGTTCTGGGAAAAGATGCCGATATGCTTGTCTCCAGTCTGGGAGTGCCCCCGGTGGAGGAGAGCCGAGCCAATGCACTCAGCTTTGTCTGCAACCTTCACAAAACAAATAGCAAAGACACTCTTACTTTTCCCCATTTGAACAATCATATGATCCATACCGGTTTGAGGGAATTCATTGTTATGAATTACAAAGATAAAAAAAGTAAAACATCTATATAAAGATGGGCACTAAGCAAATCTCTCAATTGTTAATGGCGTATATATCCTATTCAGTTAATTGTTCAAACTGACTGAAGAACGAACTAATTAAGCAAATTAGCTGTAAAATGTCTAAAGTCCGTTGCGCAAAGAGAAATCAACTGGAACTACGTTTTCCATCTAAAAAAATAATGGCAGTATATCTCACCTCTCGGTATGACAGCCACTCGTAAGGCTGGTTGGGTTTTCGTGATCCTAGACAGGGCCCATCATCTGGAAAGTAAAAGACAGTGAGTGCCCTTGTGACGACAACAAACTCACTGCAGTTCTCTATATGCTTACTGATGGAAAACCACGGTCCTTACACGATTTTCTTCTCACAACTTAATACAAAAGTTGTAGAATTTTGTTTGCATTGCTCATTATTACTCCAGTGTTGTCCCTCAGAACAAAAGCATTTTGCTGCACCTGCGATAACGTGCAAATCTGTGTACGCGACCAATACAAGTTGATTTTATGATAAGCCACAAGTCAGTTAGAACCAGACCAGGGTAAAAATACTATTCAAACTTATTTTTGTCGGTGCTTGATTGAGCTTGCCTGGCACAATGGACCCAATAGAATGCACACGTGCAAATCCTTCCATCTGGCGCTCCAGGCAGACAAAAGCTAAGGCTAAAAGTATTTGAAAGATTTCAAATAGTATTTGAACCTAGGTCTGGTTACAACCATAGGTCGGCAGGATTGCACCATTCTTGCAGAGAATAATGCACACATCCCAATAGTGTGCTGCTGAAAATAATAGCATGATGCAGACAAACAGTTTTAGTAGAACAACTTTAACGAAAAAGTTAAGAAACCCTAAATTCTGACTATGATAACAACTGTATAATATGGAATGTGGTGATTGCAATTGAATTAGGTACATTACCATCACCAAATCATTGTGTTGTGGTTTACCTTGCCATGTTTTTGCAATATATACACAGACTATTTTCATCAGCGTAACATACATCTCCCTCAACTGTATATTACTCAAATGAACTCAAAATATTGATTTACTAATAAGTTGTAGTAGGTTGCTTACTATTAAGACTGACTTGTCTGTTGCTGCATGCCTGTTGTCCTTTGAGTCTACACCTCAACTAAATAAAGAAAAGGTAAAAAATATACCCACCCCCCCTCAAAAAAAGAAATGGTTGTGTTTGTTGATTTGTTTGTGGAAGAGTACTCACTGGACACCCGCATGCCTCGGAGGAATACTTCGTACATGGTCCGCGCGTCACTGTAGTAGTGTGTCATGTGCTCATCGTCGTTATTCAGAATGGACCGCCTGACGTAACCGTCACCCTATGAGGAGAGAGACATAGTTAAGTTGGGTCTTAAGAACATTTTGAAATGCAAATCGCAAAAAAACATTTTGCTACAGTGTGCCCTACTAAAACAGGACCCAGGTGTACAGTATGTGCCAGTGAAATAACTGATCCACTTAGAACTGGGGTTGACAGGACAGTCTTACACTGAGGGCTGGTGTGAGAACATAATTCTGTACAAGCCAAGCAGCACACCTAATTCAAATAACCAAATTCTTAATTGAAGATTGTGGTTATGTGATTAGTAGAATAGTAACTGCTTGGCTGGAACAAAGGCATGCATCCACACCAGTCCTTGCAGGGGGAAGATTCATTGTCCATCACTCAATTAGAGCAGTTTTACTCAATCTTGGTCCTGGGGCCCACAGGATGTGCCGGCTTTTGTTCAACACCGTATGAACACACCTGATTCAATGAATCAAGGGCTGGATCGATTGAAATGAAAGTGTTACTGCTGGGCAGGAAGAAAATGCTTGCTTACTGTGTGTATCCCAAAAACAATGGTTATAAAAATATAAAGAATGTTAGTCTGAAAAAAAGGCAGGAAATATTTTTACCAAGATTTTGAATACACATTTCATAATTCCACTTAACCTCCTGCATTCAAACGAACCATGAACAAATGTCTCATGTCTTAACTGAAATAGAGAGTAAATAGTGTCATGCTCTGTGTGTAAACCTTGTGTTAAAATTTTGCAAGTGGACTAGCTGCTACACTCAGGAATCGCTTTTATGTAGCTTGTTGAAATAAGCCAAACATACAAAGGCATTCCCCAGATCCTATTTCGGTCACAATGAGACAATTCAGGCTGACTTGAGACAGACACACACACACAGAGAGACAGAAACTTGATCGTGGTTGGGTGTCATATTTATAAATGGCAGTTCGGTCACACACACACACACACAACCTTTCTTATGGATACGTAAAAAGTATTCTATGGAGCAAGAGAATCAGAACAGCTTTCAGGTTATTTACTTGGCTACAGCTTTAGTGCAAAACAACAGGTATGTTAGGACCCATGTTAGCATGGGTTCACATTTTATTAGTCTGGGAAATGTATGGGAACCCATGTTCCCATCATCTAACGAAATGCTTACTTGCAGGTTCCTTCAACAAGTCAACAATAACAAAAGATAAGAATATGAACAGAAAGTATAATACAGGAAGGCACATTTTAGTCCAATATTTACATGTGTATTGGAGAAGGATGGGGCAAGTATATAAATTGATCAGTATAAATAGAGCCTGGTAGCAGTAGTTGTGATCTGTGAGTGTAGCATGAATATAAACAGCATGAATGGAGCATACAAAAACATTAACACCTGCTCTTTCCATAACAGACTGACCAGGTAAACGCTATGATCCCTTACTTATTAAATTCACTTAAAATCAGTGTAGATGAAGGGGAGGAGACAGGTTAAAAGAAGGATTTTTAAGCCTTGAGACAACGGAGACATGGATTGTGCATGTGTGCCATTTAGAGGTTGAATTGCCAGGACAAAATATTTAAGTGCCTTTGAACAGGGTGCCAGGCGTATCGATTTGTGTCAAGAACTGCAATGCTGCTGGGTTTTTCCACACTCAACAGTTTCCCGTGTGTATCAAGAATGGTCCGCCACCCAAAGGACATCCAGCCAACTGTGGGAAGTATTGGAGTCAACATGAGCCAGCAGTCCTGTGGAACGCTTTCCACACCTTGTAGTCCCTGCCCCAACAAACTGAGGCTGTTCTGAGGGCAAARGGGGGGGGGGGGGGGGGGACTCGTGTGTTKGTGGACACGAGTGAGCGCATGTGTGATAAGTTGCGAATAATCAGAGCAGATGGTCAGTCCAGTTCAAGTGTTCAGCAGTCTGATGGCTTGTAGAGCTTCTGAGCCTGTTGGGACCAGACCTCATGCTCCGATACAGTCTACCCGACAATAAGCTTGTGGGGTCCTTGATGCGAGTGCCTTCCTCATGCACAGTTTTGAGTAGATGTCCTGGATGAGTGGGAGCACGGTCCCAGTGATGTACTGGGCCGTCTTCACCACCCTCTGGAGGGCCTTGCACTCGTGGACGGAGCAATTCCTGTACCAGGCCATGGTGCAACCTGTCAGTATGTTAAAATGGTGCCGCGGTAGTATTTGGAGGACCCAGGGGGGCATGCCAAATTTCTTCAGCTGCCTTAGGAAGGAGAGACGCTGTTGCGCCCTCTCGCATAGAGTAATGGTGTTATTGGTCCATGGCAAGTTCTCTGATGTGGACGCCGAGGAACTTAAAAACATATGACTCTACTGCAGTCCCGTTGATGTGGATTGGGGCATGTTTCCTCCTCTGCTTCCTGAAGTCAAGAATAAACTCCTTTGTTTTGCTGACGTTGAGGGAGAGGTTGGTGTCATGACACCACAATGCCAGCTCACCTCCTCCCTATAGGCTGATTTGTTGTTGGTTCAGGCCTACAACCATGGTGTCGTCAGCAAACTTGATGATGGAATTGGTGTCGTGCAAACCCACGCAGTTGAGGGTGAACAGCAGAGGACTGAGAACACACCCCTGGTGGGCCGCTGCTTCAAGGGTCAGCGTGAAGGAGGTATTGTTGCCGATCCTTACAGCTTGTGGTCTGCCTGCCGGTCAGGAAGTCCAGGATCCAGTTGCAGAGGGTGGTGTCCAGACCCAGGGTTCTGAGCTTGGTGGGAACAATAGTGTTGAATGCTGAACTGTAGTCAATGAACTACATKCTCACATAGGAGTTCATCTTGCCCAGATGTGTTATGGTCATGTAAATAGCGATGAAAAAGGCATCTTCTGTGGATCTGTTGGAGTGGTAGGCAAATTGGAGTGTACCTGGCATTCTGGCCTTGATGTGGGCCATGACCAGCCACTCGAAGCACTTCATGACGACCGAGGTGAGTGCAACGGGGCGAGAGTCTTGGGCATGTCACCTTGTTTTTCTTTGGGCACCGGGAAAATGGTTGCCTCCTTAAAGTTGGTGGGCACTACAGCCTGGGACAGGTTGAAGATGTCCGAGAAGCTGGTCAGCACACACTGGCCAGGGATGCCATCTGGGCAGACGACTGAGTATTTATTCATTAATTCGAGAGTTTCTCACGTCAGCCTCGGTGAACAAAAGCACCTGGACATCCGGAGCAGTGAGAGTCTTCCTGGATGGCTCTGTATTTTCTGCCTCAAAATCGACGATAGACTGTGTTAAGCTTGTCTGGGAGGGAGGCTTCTATGGGAACCGCACAGATGGATTTGCTTTTGTAGTCTGTAGTCCTTACCACATGCAACAAGAGTTAGCTGTCGAACATATGTGTTGTCTTTTTGCATCCCTAATAGATTTACAGAGCTCTTAACTGCTTGCCTTGTACGAGTCACATGCCACCGAGTCATTGGGGTTCGTTCTGCTGACATTGACCCCTGCAGAACGAGCTCTCAGCATTGTACAGATATCTTCATTTATTCAGGGATTTTGGTTGGGGTATGATGTCYGGATTGTTATTGTGGGTATAACCAACACATTTCCTAATGAAGCCTGTGACTTATTCCTCAATGTTGATGGATAAGTCCTGGGTGGATGAATCTTTGAACATACATTATACAGTGCATTCGGAAAGTATTCAGACCCCTCGACTTTTCACATTTTCTTACGCCTTATTCTAAAAAAATWAAATAAAAATGAATTCCCCCATAAATCTACACACAATACCCATAATGACAAAGCAAAAAAGTGTAAATTTATAACAAATAAAAAAATTGAAATATTACTATTCAGACCCTTTACGCAGTACTTTGGTGAAGCACCTTTGGCAGCAACTACAGCCTCAAGTCTTCTTGGATATGACGCTACAAGCTTGGCACACCTGTATTTGGGAAGTTTGTCCCATTCTTTTCTGCAGAGCCTCTCAAGCTGTGTCAGGTTGGATGGGGAGCGTCGCTGCACAGCTATTTTCAGGTTTCTACAGAGAGGTTCAAGACCAGGCTCTGGCTGGGCAAATCAAGGACATTGAGACTTGTCCCAAAGCCACTCCTGCGTTGTCTTGGCTGTGTGCTTAGGGTAATTGTCCTGTTGGAAGGTGAACCTTCGCCCCAGTCTGTGTTCCTGAGCAGGTTTTCATCAAGGATCTCTGTACTTTGCTCTGTTCAGCTGTCCCTTGATCCTGACTAGTCTCCCAATCTTGGTTTCATCAGAACAGAACATTTTGTTTCTCATGGTCTGAAAGTCTTGAGGTGCCTTCTGGCAAACTCCAAGCAGGCTGTCATGTGCTTTTTATTGAGGAGTGGCTTCGTCTGGCCACTCTACCATAAAGGCCTGATTGGTGGAGCGCTGCAGACGAACTCTAGTGCTCTGTCAGAGTGACCTCCCTGACCAAGGCCCTTCACATTTACATTTTACATTTAAGTCATTTAGCAGACGCTCTTATCCAGAGCGACTTACAAATTGGAACGTTCATACATATTCATCCTGGTCCCCCCGTGGGGAATGAACCCACAACCCTGGCGTTGCAAGCGCCATGCTCTACCAACTGAGCCACACGGGGCTTCACCCCCAATTGCTCAGTTTGGCTGGGCGGCCAGCTCTAGGTCTTCCATTTAAGAATGATGAGCCCACTGTGTTCTTGGGGGCTTCAATACTGCAGACATTTTTTGGTACCCATCCCCAGATCTGTGTCTCGACACAACCCTGTCTCGTAGCTCTACGGACAATTCCTTCGACATCATGGCTTGGTTTTTGCGCTGACATGCACTGTCAACTATGGGACCTTATATAGACAGGTGTGTGCTTTTCCAAATCATGTCCAAGCAATTGAATTTACCACAGGTGGACTCCAATCAAGTTGTAGAAACATCAAGGATGATCAATGGAAACAGGATCCACCGGATATCAAATTGCAAGTCCCATAGAAAAGGGTCTGAAAACTTATGTAAAAATATATATTTTTTGTAATTATTTAGCAACAATTTATAAAAACCTATTCTCAATGTCATTATGAGGTATTGTGTAGATTGCTGAGGATTTTTTTATAATCCATATTAAAATAAGGCTGTAACGAAACAAGATGTGGAAAAAGTCAAGGGGTCTGAATATTTTCCGAAGGCACTATACGCACACACGTATGTGGACACCCCTTCAAAATTGTGGATTTGGCCATTTCAGCCACACCCATTGCTAATATGTGAATTTTAAAAATCAAGCACACAGCCATGCAATATCCATAGCCAAACATTGGCAGTACAATGGCCTTACTGAAGAGCTCAGTGACATTCAACTTGGCACTGTCCTAGGGTGCCACCTTTCCAACAAGTCAGTTACATTACTGTCCTACTAGAGCTGGCCCGGCCAACTAAGTGCTGTTATTGTCAAGTGGAAATTCCTAGGTTCAACAACAGCTCAGCCGCAAAATGGAAGGTCACAAGCTCGCAGAACGGGACCGGCGAATACTGAAGCGCAAAAACATCGTCTGTCCTCGGTTGCAACACTCACTACCAAGTTCCAAACTGCTTCTGGAAGCAACACCAGCACAAGAACTGTTTGTCGGTAGCTTCACGAAATGGGTTTCCATGGCCGAGCAGTCGCACACAAGCCTAAGATCACCATGCGCAACACCAAGCGTCGGCTGGAGTGGTGTAAGCTCACCGCCATTTGACTCTGGAGCAGTGGAAACGCGTTCTCTGGAATCACTCATCATCTGGCAGTCTGACGGACAAATCTGGTTTCGGCGTATGCCAGGAGACCGCTACTTGCCCGAATGCAGAGTGCCAACTGTAAAGTTTGGTGGAGGAGGAATAATGTTCTGGGGTTGCTTTTCATGGTTTGGGCCTGGCCCCTTAGTTCTAGTGAAGGGAAATGTTAATGCTACAGCATACAATGACATTCTAGACGATTCTGTGCTTCCAACTTTGTGGCAACAGTTGGGGAAGACCCTTTCCTGTTTCAGCATGACAATGCCCCAGTGCACAAAGCGTGCTCCATACTGAAATGGTTTGTCGAGATCGGTGTGGAAGAACTTGATTGGCCTGCACAGAGCCCTGACCTCAACCCCATCAAACACCTTCGAGATGAATTGGAATGCCAACTGCGAGTCGGGCCTAATCTCCCAACATCAGTGCCCAACCTCACTAATGCTCATGGCTGAATGGAAGCAAGTCCCCCGCAGCAATGTTCCAAGATTTTGTGGAAATTCTTCCCAGAAGAATGGAGACTAAGGGGGAACCAACTCCATATTTATGCCCATGATTTTGCAATGAAATGTTCAACAAGGTGTCCACATACTTTTGGTTACGTAGTGCATTTCAAAAATCAGTATACTTCTTTAAATGTTTTATTTAGTTAAATAAAAGGTTAAGGAACACAACAAGTATTTGTTTTGATTAATGAGGGTGGGGCAACTGTACAGTGTGTACGTCAAAAACTCCTTCTCTCTCTCCTCTCTATCAATACCTGCTCCTCAATCATTTCCCTCCAAGGACCCAAAATTTGCCCAGATACTTTGGCCCATTTTTTGTGTATTTCTTCTTTGGGCCCCCATTATTAACCAAATTAGCATAGTTCTATGCAAAATATATATTTACAAATGTCCACGGGTTTAAGATGGACCAGTCCATCTGGAATTTGTCTTAACTGCCCTATGGCCAATCTGTTTCTGCAGCCGTCAACCACAGAGCAAAAACAAATACTCTACTAAACTGCCATGTGCTCTGTGAAGTTGGCCACAGATGTACTAGACAAAACAAGCCTGCTTTTCATTGCAGAAAGTTGTTTCCTACCCTAGCTCACTCTCCCTTTGATGATCTGAAATGACTAAATAAAGCTAGGGGAAAGCTAGTGTAACCTAGGCTACCTGGGGTGGCTGAGGTTAGAGAAACTGGTCACCTTCCACTCACAGTGAATGAGTGAGAGTGAAGGGCGGCAGAGAAGAGGCATGTTGTAGCTGGGTGAAGTGGAGTGAACAAGGACAGAGGGGGGGGTGAGTGAGGAGGGGTGGCTAATTCTCTGGAATGGAACACAGCCTAGATGGTTGTCATGGTGACAAAGGGGCCCATGCTGACAGGCCCAGTTACATTATTGTGATCTCTCTGATTCTCCGCTCTGGGTGAAGTTTCCTCAAGGTACAGATCTAGGATCACCCAATCCTAACCTTAAACATTTGTAGGGAAAATGCTAAACTGACCCAAGATCAGTGTCTAGAGTGTAACTCCACCCTACTCTGGTCCTCCTGTGACCAGCTTTGAGAACTGTATATCATTAGGGTTTGTGTATGTGTGTTCAAACCACTGCTACATCTTCTCAAAGACGACAAAGACAGACTTTTTACCTTTTCAAACTTCACTTAGAAAAACAGGCAGCAGATGCTAGAAGAGAAGACTGCCTCCACCCCAGTATTTACCATTAGTAATGAATCATGATATGAGTATGTGTCTGCATAATGACTTTGTATTGTACGTTGAATGGAGGGCTGGCTGAGAAAACGAAGACACAAGTGTTTTCCATTACACCACACAACGCAATTCTATTACACATTTTCATTGTCTTCGACACACACATAAAATAACAGATGAGGACTGTAGGAATGCAGTGCTGGCACAGCAAAGAACTTCTCGTGTTTACGTAGGCCAGAGCAGGAACAGCTTTCTCAAGTCCTCCCACTGCCAACACCGGGGTGTGTGCACTCACTCACACACACCCATTAATCTCACTTCTTAAGCAAGATAAATACAGAGACTTACTCGGTATCCAATTGAATCGGGGGAGTCCCTTAAGATGCTTCAATCTGTACTAGTGCACACACACAATCAGTGACTCACTCAAATGTAAATAGTCTTGGACTACATGCTCAGACAAGCACACTTGTCTGGCCTCCTACTCTGTTACTGGGATATAATAATTTTGAAAGTAGAAAGAGAAAAATCTGGTCCAACACTTCAAAGTGTTGTTAATAAAATAAACCTGTATATTAACCTGTGCAGACAGAGACCAAAGGCTACAGTACTAAAAATACATGGGTCACATTGTCCAAACACCCATATGAACTTTTGAACCACCTTAAACCAAGTTAACATTACAACACTCTTCAGAAATGTACACAATAATAACTTACTGTGAACAAGTACAATGCCATACAGTAATGAAGACTGATGCATCTATAGACAGTTGTCTTTTGTCACATGTAACTTTTTTTGTTGACAAATCCAGCCATTATTTCCTCATCACTTCCTCCTATGCTGTTACACAAGTTGTCTCAGAAACAAAGGAAACCTATGCTCTTTGGACTTGTGCTGGAACATTAAAAAAGGGGCAAACTAGGATTTGAACATAAAGAAATAAAAGTAACGAAAACTATCCCTTACCACCATGGCCACTGACTGCATGTTGAGGTCGCAGGGCGGCTTGAGGGCCTTGGGCCGCGTGGCGTACCAGTAGGTGGTGAGGGCGGCAAGGGCACCCACACCCATCAGCATGTTGGTGGGCAGGCTGTGCATGTACTGGCGCACATCCTCCATCTCTGGGATCCGCAGCTGTCTCAGGAGCTCCTGGGCCTGCATCTTCTCTCTGTTGTAGAGAGAGAGAGGAGAACAAACATTTAGTGCAACACATATCAGTAGTCTTTGAAAAGTTACATTTCCATCTCCCCTAGCACCTAACTACCTCCTCAATATGTAAAGACATGAAAGAACTGCATAGGGGAAAGCAATAATAGCCAAAGGAGGACTAGTGCCCGGTTCCATTCGCCGACCCCGCACACTGAGGACTGAGCACATTTGAGGTGACATGTTTTACTGCAAGGAGCTTTGGTTGAGGGTGGAGCTACATTTATTACCAACATTGTTTGTACCCATCTTATCCCCTTGGTTCTAGAAACATTATAGTAGGTACTACTGAAATTGGTTGGTCCCATTACTCTCAAATGGCTTCCTTTCCTTTGCCAGCACTCACCTATAATAAGTTGACATCTTAAAGCGACAGTAATAGTAGGCTTCCTTCATCGCATACAATCTTACACCAGTGCAGCTGACGGAAATGACGAGGAAATCACTCCAGAACATTGAGACAGAGCTACACATTTCATGAAAAACGTAAACAAGATTGGAGAGAAAGGGTTTAGCGCAACACATTTACATTTAAGTCATTTAGCAGACGCTCTTATCCAGAGCAACTTACAAATTGGTGCATTCACCTTATGATATCCAGTGGAACAACCACTTTACAATAGTGCATCTAACTCTTTTAAGGGGGGGGGGGGGTTTAGAAGGATTACTTTATCCTATCCTAGGTATTCCTTAAAGAGGTGGGGTTTCAGGTGTCTCCGGAAGGTGGTGATTGACTCCGCTGACCTGGCGTCGTGAGGGAGTTTGTTCCACCATTGGGGTGCCAGAGCAGCGAACAGTTTTGACTGGGCTGAGCGGGAACTGTACTTCCTCAGAGGTAGGGTAGCGGATGCGAGCTTCAACTGGAAGCCAGTGGAGAGAGCGGAGGAGCGGGGTGACGTGAGAGAACTTGGGAAGGTTGAACACCAGACGGGCTGCGGCGTTCTGGATGAGTTGTAGGGGTTTAATGGCACAGGCAGGGAGCCCAGCCAACAGCGAGTTGCAGTAATCCAGACGGGAGATGACAAGTGCCTGGATTAGGACCTGCGCCGCTTCCTGTGTGAGGCAGGGTCGTACTCTGCGAATGTTGTAGAGCATGAGCATGAACCTACACCTCACCAAACTGAAACCAAGGGAGGAAAATAGTTCCTTTTTAAATTTTACCCCTTTTTCTCTCCAATTTCGTGGTAGCCAATTGGTAGTTACAATCTTGTCCTGTCGCTGAAACTCCCGTACGACTCGGGAGAGGCGAAGGTCGAGAGCCGTGGGTCCTCCGAAACACAACCCAGCCAAGCCGCACTGCTGCTTGACACAATGCCCACTTTTATCCCGGAAGCCAGCCCCACCAACGTGTTGGAAACACCGTACACCTGGCGACAATGTCAGCCACAGGAGTCGCTGGTGTGCAATGGGACAAGAACTTCTCTGCCGGCCAAACCCTCCCCTAACCCGGATGACGCTGGGCAAAATTGTGTGCCGCCCCATGGGTCTCCCGGTCACAGCCGGCTGTGACAGAGCCTGGACTTGAAGCAGGATCTCTAGTGGCACAGCTACAGTAGCACTGCAGTGCCTTAGACAACTTTGTCACTTGGGAGGCCTCATAGCTCCTTGTATTATATTATTTTCCCCATCACCATACACTTGACTTGCAAACATAATGAACGCCTTAGGGGAGTCAAACTGACACTCTAAACATTCCATAAACCAATCCTGAACACAGGTTTCCGTCATGATATCAGGACACCCGCACATGGCACATCTCATTTTAGTGAGGAAGTAAGACGTGGTGACATTTCCTGTTTGGAGTGCTTTGATAGTGAGCTCACTGGAATCCCCTCTTCCCTGCACACCAGGCCAGAGCCCTGTATAAACACTTCCTTGAAGTCAGCATTAATCTCATGATCCAGCACGGTTTAATTGATCCAAGCAAAGGGGGTGGATTGATAGTCCAGTGTATAAGGCAACATGTGACAACTGCGTGGGTACTTTCTACAGCAGGGATTGTCAACAATAATCAGCCGCGGGCCGATTGTTTCTTGAGCGGCTGGTCGGGGTGCCGGAGCATAAAAACTAAATAATTTGTAGACTGCAAATTGACCACAAGAAGCACAAACAGATATATTTCACTAAAACATTTCAAACATCTATAACGCATGGGAATAATTGGGAACATATTTCCTAAATTAAAATTGATTTCCTGGTGTTGTTAACAGTCTTATGTCCAACAATGAAAATACAAAAADTATATAATTTTTTGAACAGTATTACCTTAAGGAAGAAGTTTATAGTACAAGGCCCTGAGGCTCTAGTCACTCACTCTCCACATGGAGACCAGTGTGACCGTCATAGGTCACAGTCTGTGAAGGACAGTCACCTCACAACATGTTCAATGTCAACAACTCTGTCAATACAACAACATTCAGCCAAACTGAAAGTTGCATTACTTTTCTATTTTACTTTACCAGTAAGTTGACTGAGAACACATTGTCATTTACAGCAACGACCTGGGGAATAGCTACAGGGGAGAGGGATGAATGAGCCAATTGTAAGCTGGTGGCCATGATGGTATGAAKGCCAGATTGKAAATTTAGCCAGGACACTGGGGTTAACACCCCTACTCTTACAATAAGTGTCATGGGATCTTTAGTGACCACAGAGAGTCAGGACATCCGTTTAACAACCCATCCGAAAGACAGCACCCTACACAGGGCAATGTCCCCAATCACTGTCCTGGGGGATTGGGATATTTTTTTAGACCAGAGGAAAGGGTGCCTCCTACTGGCCCTCCAACACCAATTCCAGCAGCATCTGGTCTCCAGATCTTTAAAACTAAAGACGACTACACTTCTACTCTCATTTCCCTTCAATTGTGACAGAATATTTTTTGATGATCCTGTTTGTTCTTAAAAAGCACTTTGCAGGACAGAGGTTTGTTACCATTGGGAAACTGCACTACAGTCTCAAAGGTGCTTCATCCTGTCTTGGCACAATTACAGAGATCAGAGTGAGAGGTAGAGAGAAACAGGAAAGAGTGAATAGGTCACCCTATGCTCTTTGCCCCTAGACTGCCTGCCACTATTGATGACTGAGAATGGTTAGTTAGACAGGGAGATGGCTCAATTCTGACTTCCAAGAACGGTGGCAGTCACATTTTAGCCTAAGAACATATTCAAAATATGATCTTGGCTTTGTTCACATTAATGTCAGAGAAAAAAAATAATAAAATGATATTCACATTGTGACAATCATTGAAAAATAGCCACAAAAAAAAGGGAGATAGACTAACTGCTCTGCATCAGTAGAGGTACCTTTACCTTGTATCCCTGAAGTAGTAGCAATTGCTCCCAGAGGGGACTGAGCTACTGTAGACCTTTTAGTTCTCACAACTATGAATAACAGTTTCCAGGCTAAAGTAACCCCCCCTTTCAAAACAGCAGGCGCATGAGGCGCTGACGCTCTTCTGAGCCACTCATTGGCGTTCCGCTCAAGGAGGCAGTCATTGAAAAGCGTGTGCCGGTCTGTGTTAGGACCACGAATAGGGCTGTGACTGCCATGGAAGTTTTGAAGTGACCATCGTTGTAAAAAATATATATTTTAAATTAAATACATTCTCCTCTCCTTCAATCCTGACTGCATGTGCTGCTGCTTCAGGGGCGGGGTATTGTCTAAGCAACCAACTTACTTTTTTGGAGAAATGTCCTCTGGTCTGATGAAACAAAAATAGAACTGTTTGGCAATAACGACCATCGTTATGTTTGGAGGGAAAAGCCCTGATCTCAATCCTATAGAAAATTTGTGGGCAGAACTGAAAAAGCGTGTGCGAGCAAGGAGACCTACAAACCTGACTCAGTTACAGTCATGAGGAATGGGCCAAAATGTGGTAGCTTGTGGAAGGCTACCCAAAACGTTTGACCCATGTTAAACAATTTAAAGGCAATGCTATCAAATACTAATTGAGTGTATTTAAACTTCTGACCCATAGGGAATGTGACGAAAGAAATAAAAGCTAAAATAAAATCACTACTATTATTCTGACATTTCACATTCTTAAAATAAAAATGGTGATCCTAACAGACCTAAAACAGGGAATTTTTACTAGGATTAAATGTCAGGAATTGCGAAAAACTGAGTTGAAATGTATTAGGCTAAGGTGTATGTAAACTTCGACTAATATAATTTCTAAAATTAATGTATTAACATTTTAATTTTCATGATGTCTTCATCCATTATCGTCGGTTACACGATTATAGAATTACCGTGCCAGCCCTAACCATAAAAGCTCCAATAGATCCCAATCATAGTAATTGAAGATTTAGTCCAGGATGCTAATGTTGCTAATGGCAGAGCCATCACATCTGAAACATGTTAATGAAGAAAAATCTAATCTCACGTAAACAGGCCCCGGGGTAGACCATTCGCGGGAATAGCTGGTAGCATGACGCAAACACACTGCCAGGGACATTAGAGATTATAACAAGGAAGAGGTACAGAGGGTAAATGTTGCTGTTTTTACTGAACAACCTCCAGATATGGAAAACTGCTTAGGTCAAACAAAATGGTGGAATTCTTAAGACTAGGGTAACTACCACAGCCGAATGCTCGCTATACTTAAAACCATTGCCATTTCCCTCTCAGCCCCCCTCTTATCTTTATTTCCATACCAACCTGCCCACTCTCCTAAGTGTGTGGTATGTGCATACAAGCGTCTGTGTATGCATGTATACCACACACACACGTAAGACACATGTGTGCGCGCCTCAGTCAGCTGGCCGGGGAGAGCAGGGAAAAGGGACATGCCACAGGCATCACATGGCTTGGCTGTGACTCGTTTCCAGGCTAAAGGTAACCCTCCACTGCTTCTCCCCCTCCAGCCAGCCCCTCCATAATTGGCCTGGGAGGATGATGGGCCAATGGCAGCGCTCACCCACCAGTCACCCCACTCAGACAGAAAACTGAAGACATTGGAAAAAAACTGAGGGGGGGGTGGGGGTCACAATCCAGCTGGTCTGTTTGACCGCAGAACGCACAGAATACAGTGCTGTCAACAGCTAGAAAATGGTATGTGGTTCAGTCATTTCAAGTCAAGTGCATGAGTCAGACGATCTAGGTTTATACAGAAACATTCTTGCAGATCTCCTGGATGTGTGATGTTAATAAAATATGGAGTATAACTTACTAGCTACTTTTACTTATGAAAACGAACATAGAAGAGTGGTTAACCTGAGCCATGTTCAAAGTAGAAAATTGTAAAATTCAGGTTGTTAAATGGTAGGCTACTTGTTGGTGCCCTGAACAAGTTTTGAATACAATGCAACAAAGTATTCATACTGGATAACTGTAGGGGATTGACAAGAGAAGGATCAACTATACTGAACAAAAATATAAAACACAACATGTAAAGTGTTAGTCCCATGTTTAATGAGCTGAATTAAAAGATCCCAGAATTGTTCCATGCGCAAAGCTTTAATTTCTCTCAAATTTTGCACACAAATTTAAATCCCTGTTACTGAGCAGCCTTTGCCAAGATAATCCATCCATCTCGCAGGTGCAGAATATCAAGATGCTGATTAAACAGCATAATCATTACACAGCACCTTGTGCTGGGGACAATAAGATGTGCAGTTTTGTCACAACACAATGCCACAGATGTCTCAAATTGAGGGAGCGTGCAATTGGCATGCTGACTGCAGGAATGTTCACCAGAGCTGTTGCCAGAGAATTCAATGTTCACTTCTCTACCATAAGCCGCCTCCGTAATTTTTTTACCTCCTTTTTCGTCATAGCCAATTGGTAGTTACAGTCTTGTCCATATGGGAGTTGCAGCGATGGGACTCTGGAAAGGTGAAGGTCGAGAGCTGTGCGTTCTCCGAAACACAACCCCGCCAAGCCGCACTGCTTCTTGACGCTTAACCCGGAAGCCAGCCACACCAATGTGTCGGAGGAAATACCGTACACCTTGCAACCGTGTCAGCGTGCATGCGCCCGGCCCGCCACAGGAGTCGCTAGAGCACGATGTGACAAGGACATCCCGGCCGGCCAAACCCTCCCTAACCCGGACGACACTGGAGCAATTACACGTCGCCTCATGGTTCTCCCAATCACGGCTGGCTGCGACACAGCCCCGCCTCAAAAACCGCAAACCACGTGTAACCAGGCCAGCCACACCACATCTGGCTTCTTCACCTGTGGGATCATCTGAGACCAGCCACTCGGACAGCTGACAAACTGGGTTTTCACAAAATAATTTCTACACAAAATGTCAGAAACCGTCTCAGGGAAGCTCATGTGAGTGCTCATCGTCCTCACCAGGGTCTCGACCAGACTGTTACGACGCCGAAGAACAGACTTCGATGGCCACTGGCATGCTGGAGAAGTGTGCTCTTCACAGTTTAATACCGGTTTCAACTGTACCTGGCAGATAGCATGTATGGCGTCAAGTGGGCAAGCAGTTTGCTGATGTCAACGTTGTGAACAGAGTGTCCCATGGTGTTGGTATGGGCAGGCATAAGCTACGAGATCCTGAGGCCCATTGTTGTGCCATTCATTCGCCACCATCACCTCATGTTTCAACATAATGCATGGCCCCATGTTGCAAGAATCTGTACACAAATCCAGGAAGCTGAAAATGTCCTGTACGACAGCATGTTCCAGTTCCTGCCAATATCCAGCAACAGTTTATTTTTTACCTTTTTCTCCCTGATTTTGTGATAGCAAATTGGTAGTTACAGTCTTGTCCCGTCGCTGCAACTCCCCTATGGACTCGGGGAAGGCGAAGGTCGATAGCCATGAGTCCTCCGAAACAACCCTGCCAAGCCGCACTGCTTCTTGACACACTGCTCACTTAACCTGGATGCCAGCCGCACCAATGTGACAGAGGAAACATTGCAGACAAAGTCAGCTTGCAGGCACCCGACCCTCCACAAGGAGTCACTAGAGCGCGAGGGGACAAGGAAATCCTGGCCGGCCAAACCCTCCCCTAAACCGGACGACACTGGGCCAATTGTGTCCCGCCTCATGAACCTCCAGGTCACGGGCGGCAGTGACACAGCCTGGGATCAAACTCAGGTCTGTAGTGACGCCTCAAGCACTGCGATGCAGCGCCTTAGACAGCTGTGCTACTCGGGAGGCCCCAACATCCAGCAACTTCGCACAGCCATTGAAGGAGTGGGACAACATTCCACAGGCCACAATAAACAGCCTGATCAACTCTATGCGAAGGAGAGGTGTCACACTGCATGAGGCAAATGGTGGTCACACCAGATACTGACTGGTTTTCTGATTATTATTATATTTTTTATGTATCTGTGACAAACAGATGCATATCTGTATTCCCAGTGATGTGAAATCCATAGATCAGGGCCTAATGAATTTATTTCAATTGACTGATTTCCTTATACAAAATTTAACTCTGACATCTTTGAAATTGTTGCATTTATATTTTTGTTCAGTGTAGCTTAGTTTGGCTGTAGACAATGGCTTCCCCTTGTCATAAAAGCTATGAGTTTGCTATAACGTACACAATTCAGAAAAAGCTCTTTCTAGAAACTCTAGAAAAACACGGAGCAGTGAAGCCAGATGACGTCACCAATGACACCAGGACTAAGATGATAGATCGATAAGTAAATATGCTTGATGATCTGTATATATAAAAAGAAAGAAAAAAGAAAGCGTGACTTCGCATATCTGAAAAGGAGATTGAAGACTTGAAATGGTAACACTTCCTATGAAGCAACAATGAGCGCCTATATCATGCATTGTGGTGCATTATGCAGTGTATAAGACAAAAATGCTTATAATGCATTAAAGAGATGGAAATGTACAGTATGTCTTACTAAAAAAGAGAATAAAAATATTGAACAGTTTACCTCGTGTTTCCATCTCACACCCAGTCACAAACAAAGACACAAATAGCATTTAAAGGAAAGTCCAGGAATGAGCTTATTCTGAACCAAGTCAACTCCCCTACCCCTGAGACAGACCAATAGACAGGTACCACACCGGGGTTCAAATATATTAACAATTTTGAGCATTTGATTAAGTCTACCTGGAGTGCCAGATGGGGCGGGATTTGAAGTTGGGACTTTTCTACTGGTTTATCGAACCAGACAGGCTCAAACCGGCACAGAAATTATGTTTAATGTATTTGAAACCCAGGTCTGAAAAGGCACGCAAACAAGACACTCCAGTCTATTCAGGTTAAGAGTGTTAGACTTCAAGGAAGTGAAAGCCCCAGAGATTGTCAGCTTGACGACTGGGATCTGTATTAAGCACACTAGCCCAAGTACTGAAGCCAGGCTTTTAAACCTTTCCCACTCCTAAGCCTGTTCCAGATACAACCGATAGCCCCTACCCACTCTTAGGCCTGCTTCAGATACAATGCCTAGCCCATTCCAAGGCCTGGTCCAGAAACACATCCTCTAAAGCTAAAGTCAAGGGAATTCTTTAGAAGACTAGGGATTTAAACTGCTATAGGTGTATGAAAGCAGCGTGCTAGCTCAGTTTCAATTGTTTACAGTTAGAAATGCCCAGAGGGCTTACACTGTCACAATACCAGCAACTCCACTTCTAGATGTACAGTGTATTCATTGAAGTGGGACTTTCTGAACCTGGCAATTGCAGACATAAATCTAATTCAAATAGAGGTCACTGAGATAGAACATCCAGGAACATTCAGGAAGATGCAATTCTGTAACGTTGCACCTTCCTGAAAAGCCCCTCTTGAATCCACCTTGAATTCTCAGGACCAAAGCCAACAGGCTTCCAGTCTCAGTGATGTGAAAATTCCCATAAATTGGAAAATCAGCAGCACCATCCCTGTAGCATATTGATTCTCTCCTGAATTAGCACAGTATGGATACTCTAGCCTAGTGCAACAACCTTTGGCATACAGAAAAACCCCTCAAAACCGCCATGCACTATTCAGTTATTGAATAGGCTGTGTGTGCGTGCGTGTTGTGATTTGTTAAGCGCTGATGCCTCATTGATAATTCAACAGCATTAGCTACAAATAGCTCTGGAGGATGTTGTAGTAAAGGGGCAGGGGGATCGTTATTCTATACATACAAAGTTGTTAACATACGAGACACATACACACACGTTGGGGGAAGCATAATAGATTTATTTCACTGCAAGGGAGCAGGGAGGTCAATCTAGACTAGTGTGACTGAGGTGGCTAGTTGTGGAATGACTGTAGGGGGTGGGGAGGTGGAGGTAACTGCAAAGTGATCCATCCTTCTATAATTAGCCCTGCACGGACACAGCCTCATCTTTCACCCTCAATCCCCACTCCGCTTTGGACACAAAAGTGACTTTGATGGGGAGAGCAGCATTCATGAGGACAGCAGGTGACCCGAGAGGAAATCAAATGTGCTGGGTCACGACCACACTGTACAGGGTCATAGAGAGATGGGACATTGGGGAGGGGTGAATGTGAGGGAAGGTTGTCCGCACTGCAGGCATGGCTCGGTGACTGCAGCCTCCCGGTCAACAGGACCGAAAGACAGTAGTCTGCTAAAATGGCTTCAAAACTAGCCATAGCCCGGTCACAGATCTGTTTGTGCCATCTTGCCAACTCCTATGGTCATTCTCACACCTAACTGTAGCCATATAGCACAAACAGATGTGGGACCAGGCTTACCTAACCTGCCAAGTTTCCATGAGGCTCCCACCAACACACTGCAGATTCAACCACAGATAGTAGAATCCCTTTATTTGCCAAGACCCATCACACCCATTTACAAACAAAACCAGGGTCAGCACTTTTAATTGGAAATTACATTTACAGATTGCACCTAAGAATCTGAGTCTGGGCTATGAATCCTAAAAACATGGTAGAGGACAATTTCAAAGTCATACTTTATAAAATCAGACCCAAACCTAGTTCAATTTCAAACTGCATGTGCGTTTGTCAAAAAGCCATTCATAACCATGATCCATAAGAGAATAGCTCTGTACGCATCTCTCTACATGTARCATCAAACACAAAGCGCCAAACCTGCTGTCTTAACATTCAAATAAAATGTAGGGGTGCAAAGGTTTAGTAAATCCATGCGTCACGGTTCGGTTCATACCTCGGTTCAAAAAGACTTCGTGTTACAGGATAAATTGTCATCCAGTGGTGAAGAACCATTAGGCCTAAACCCCAAATGTTATATTTATAAATCACATTCATACATATTTTTATATCAACAGTTCGTTACAGCACTCCGATCCCACTGTGGCTATACATTATCATCTTTTTTTTTTTAGGGACTATTGATTTTCTTCGCAAACAATTTAAAATCACCACCCTTTCACACCGAAATGCTACAAACTCAAAACAATTTGGACTAATATCCATTTAGCATCTAACTATCAATGGAAAGCATTAAACACCCTTAATCTCCTCAGCTTTAGCCCATTTAGCCGTTTACAGAGACAGAGGTAAGCAGGTAAGCTCTAAAATTCCACTCAACGGAATATGGTTCTCGCCAATGACGCGCTAATACCTTACAGCTCACCCCTGCCCGAGTGCCGATTTCCTGTTTGACCAGGCCGTGGTCAGAGCCTTGGTAGAAGTGTTGTGTAAATAAAGGCTCACTGACTTGCTGTGGCCTGAGGGCTTTGGCCGTTAGTAACCCCCGCCAAAGACGAGCGGCGCAGGCGGGTCGCGGTGGAGAGGCAGTGCACCCTTGGCCCTGTTCCACAGAGTGGTGTGAGAAGGGAGGGAGAGAGAACAGGAGAGAGAGAGCTCCGTAATCTGAAGTGGAAAGTGCTAGATTCTCATGTGAGAGACGCCGAACATTCGAGACGACCAAGAGTTTTTTTTCTCCACACCACAAGCCTCCATTTCCAGATTAACTTGAATGGTTTGGGATGAATGCTGTCATTGTACTTCAAAGCTGACAGGACAAGAATCCTCCACATGATAATCACAATCACAAGTTTGTAAACTAGAGCAATTGGTCTGTGTGCATCGCAGCAAATTAAATCAAATGGTATTTGTCACATGCGCCGAATACAACAGCTGTAGACCTTACAGTGAAAGGCTTACTTACAAGCCCTTACCCAACAACGCCGTTCAAGAAAACACCTAAAAATAAGACATAAGAATAACTAATTATTAAAGAGCAGCAGTAAATAACAATAGCGGTGCTATATACAGGGGGAACCGGTACAGAGTCAATGTGCGGGGGCACCGGTGTAAAGGTAATATGTGCATGTAGGCAGGGCAATATGGCCAAAATCTCATATCACGATATAGGTCATTTCATATCCCGATAATGATACATATTACGATATTGCACATTATGTAAATTCAATGAATAAATAGTTTATATAAAATTACCACATGTAAAGGCCTACTTCTTACTACCTTTTGAATTATACTCAACATGTAAAAAGGTACTCTCATATTTGATTCTTTCTCCTTTTATTTAGAACCTTGGTGCAAATTTTCAATTAAGCATGGAACAGAATACGAATGTATAAAAATCTGCAAATAAAAGATAGATAGATATATATACACACACTTTTTTTAGGGGGGGGGGTGGGCTTGCCTGTTTTGTGTGTTATTTTGGCATTAATGTGTCACATATCAATTTGCATTTGGTACATTGGGTCGGGTGTTAGCGCCAATTCACGAAACCCCCGTTTCTCGACCGTGTAAATTGGGGCCATGTCTTTGCAGATGTAAGTTGTAACGGCAGCTGTTCTCATTCCATCTTCGTGATTCTTTGCCATAGGGTGTGCCGTGGGCAAAAGCCTCCTGCAACAGAGTTGGGGGGTTTGTGTTGAGCATTCGACTGTACTTTTGTGAGTCTCATCCGTAGACTCTCTCCGTACTGTTTCACATGAATCTTGCGTAGGTGGTAAAAGAAGTTAGTGGTGTTTGAGCCCGTTGTCGGTACCGGCATGAGGAATATTTTGCAGAGGACRGTTTTCTGGTCCGTGTCAGACTTCACACCCAAACCACGTCCATCTGACCAAAGTAGCCCCTCTTTTAGGTACGAGCTCCGTGTCGCCGTACTCTGTGTCACATTCACTCTCCTCCATGTTTTTTTGTGAAAGAATGCAAAGGGTAGTCCAAATGACAAGAAATATTGCTGTAAAGAGTGTGATTTACAACAACGAAATAAACGATAGAGCATAATATGATACCATAGACATTTTATCGTCACACGATAAATATATATATATATTATATAGTCATATCGCCCAGCCCTACATGTAGATATTCACTTTAAGACTATGCATAGATAATAACAGCGATAATAATAGCAGCAGCATTCCAGAGGTGGGGGGGATGCAAATAGTCTGGCTGGCCATTTGATTAGTTGTTCAGGAGTCTTACGGCTTGGGGGTAGAAACTATTTAGGAGCCTCTTGGACCTGGCGCTCCGTTACCGCTTCCCATGCAGTAGCAGAGAGAACAGTTAATGACTAGGGTGGCTGGAGTCTGACAATTTTTAGGGCCTTCCTCTGACACAGCCTGGTACAGAGGTCCTGGATGGCAGGAAGCTTGGCCCCGGTGATGTACTGGTCCTACGCACTACCCTCTGGAGTGCCTTGCAGTCGGAGGCCGAGCAGTTGCCATACCAGGCAGTGATGCAACCAGTCAGGATGCTCTAGAACCTTTTGAGGATCTGAGGAACCATGCCAAATCTTTTCAGTCTCCTGATGTGGATTAGGTTTTGTCGTGCCCTCTTCACAACCGTCTTTGTGTGCATGGACCATGTTAGTTTGTTGGTGACGTGGATGCCAATGAACTTGAAGCGCTCAATCTGCTCCACTACAGCCCAGTCGATGAGAATGGGGGCGGGCTCGGTCCTCCTTTTCCTGTAGTTCACAATCATCTCCTTTGTCTTGATCACGTTGAGGGCGAGGTTGTTGCCCTTGCACCACATGGTCAGGTCTCTGACCTCCTCCCTATAGGCTGTCTCATCGTTGTCGGCTATCAGGCCTACCACTGTTGTCATCAGAAAACGTAATGATAGTGTTGGAGTTGTGCCTGGCCGTGCAGTCATGAGTGAACAGGGAGTACAGGAGGGGACTGAGCACGCACCCCTGAAACGCGGATGTGTTGTTACCTACCCTTACCACCTTGGGGCAGCCTGTCAGGAAGTCCAGGATCCAGTTGCAGAGGGAGGTGTTTAGTCCTGAGTTTAGTGATGAGCTTTGAGGGCACTATGGTGTTGAACGCTGCGATGTAGTCAATGAATTAGCATTCTCACATAAGTGTTCCTTTTGTCCAGGTGTGAAACGGCAGTGTGGAGTGCAATACAGACTGCATCATCTGCGGATCTGCTGGTGCGGTATGCAAATTGGAGTGGTTCTAGGGTTTCTGGAATAATGATGTTGATTTGAGCCATGACCAGCCATTCAAAGCATTTCATAGCTACCGACGTGAGTGCTATGATTTGGTAGTCATTTAGGCAGGTTACCTTAGTGTTCTTGGGCACTGGGACTATGGTGGTCTGCTTGAAGTTAGTATTACAGACTCACAGGGAGAGGTTGAAAATGTCAGTGAAGACACTTGCCAGGTTGGTCAGTGCATGCTCAGAGTACACGTCCTGGTAATCTGTCTGACCCTGCGGCCTTGTGAATGTTGACTTGTTTAAAAGGTCTTACTCACATCGGCTGTGGAGAGCGTGATCACACAGTCGTCCGGAACAGCTGATGCTCTCATGCATGTTTCCGTGTTACTTGCCTCGAGGCGAGCATATTTAACTCTGGTATGCTCGTGTCACTGGGCAGCTCTCGGCTGCGTTTTCTTTTGTAGTCTGTAATAGTTTGCAGGCCCTGCTACATCCGACGAGTGTCGGAGCGGCAGCTCTACCCTTTAGCTCAGTGCGAATGTTGCCTGTAATCCATGGCTTCTGGTTGGGGTACGTACGGTCACTATGGGGACAACGTCATCGATGTAATTATTGATAAAGCCAGTGCCTGATGTGGTGTACTCCTCAATCCCATCAGAAGAATCGAGGGAGAGCTTGGAACACATCTCTGTGTTTAAATAAATGCATAGGCCCCTGCCCCGTGTCTTACCAGAGGCTCCAGTTCTGTCGAGAGTGTGTATAACCCGCCAGCTGTATGTTCTTAATGTCGTAACGGGGATATGGGCCTGGTGTCTGTATTATATCCTTCCCCTCTGACTCATTGAAGAAGAACTCTTGGTCCAGTTTTAGGTGAGCCATCGCAGTTCTGATTTCCAGAAGCTCTTTTCAGTCATAAGAGACGGTAGCAGCAACACTATGTACAAAACAAGATACGAACAACGCAAAAAAACTAACAAAATAGCATGGTTGGTTATTAAGAGCCAATAAGACCCGTGTTACTGACAGGCAATTCCACGGTAACGGCATTGCAACTCACTTAATATCTATGGCAAAAAATATATATAATTTAAAAGTAACGAACCATACAACTCTATGCACAAGGACTACTTAACAATTTTCAGACATATTTACAAAAACACATTTATTGGAAGTACTGTGCAGGTACAAAGTTTGGTAACAGAATTTCAGTAAAATCCCCTTTAGGTGACCACGTTTTCCATAAACTCTTAAATATCGGCTCTGAATTAAGAATAAAAAAATGTCTGCAGAAAGAGTGAGGTGTCAGCTATGACATGACACCTGGAGTTTAAAAAAATATACGTCCACCCGGTGTCGGTCAGTGCTCTTTGGGTGAGGATGCTGGTTAAATGGAAAGAGGGTCATGAAACTGTCGGTCTCAAAGTAACTGACCGTTAATTAACAAACACGTTTAGCATCTCCTGGCTTCCACAGAGTCTTCAAACCACTGATGCAGACCGTAGGAACATCTATATTTTAAAAAGTCTAATATATCCATTTTATATAGCCTACATCACAATAAATCCATTATTTATTTTAGACAGTTCTAAAGAAACATGACATAGAAAATGTAGCCCATTTCAGAAGAACAGAATATTCTGAGTTTACCTTATGTTAGGCCCTGATCTGGCTATTCCATATGGCTGTGGGCTACACTAGTTAATTTAGCAGACAAAGTTTGCTTAGAATTATGTGGCATTATTTTACAGTATGAGGAATACAAATGAACATAGACTGATATTTTCTCCAAAGATTTCCAATGGAGTGTTGAGCAATTAACAATGAAACAGTTCCTCCTTCTGAAAAAAGTAATGAAAGGCATGAGCTCTGCTTCTTACGCAGGCTGCACACACTTCAGTCTCTCATTTACAATTTAACAAGCACTTGATAATTCTCACCGATCAGACTATTCTTAATTTAATCTGGTCTTTACATATAGCCTATGGATGGAACCATTTATTTTATTTAGAATGGCCTACAACAACAACAAAAGTTATCCATAGCCTGTACTCAAATAGCGAATGAGGTTGTTATTAATATGCAAGCATAGGCAGTGCATCCATAAGGCTAGGGGAAGCTTTTGCTAAAGTACATTGAATTAAAATTGCCAAAAATATATAGCCTACTCTCGTCTATACAAAAGTTCAAAAAAATAATCATTCAAAATAGGCTACTAAAGCATGATTTGGCCACAGAAAATCATTTGATTGTAAATAGTATTGCATAGTCGGAAGGAAATGCAGCAGACTAGGTTATTGTTAAATTGCGACTGTCTGAAAAGTAGAGAGGCCAAGCCAGGCATATCGCAATATTTCATAATACAAATTGCAGGAAAACATGGTTTGGAAAGTAAATGCTGTAAAGAGAAGACAATGAGGCGACTCATCTGTCTTTTAGTTATCAAAATTCTCAATTTAACCGAGCGAACAACAGTATAGCCCATCTTATTGGCACCAGCGGAGAGCATCGGCAATATCCCAGGTGAGTGCGCACATTCACTATTTATCATCATTGTTGGGTCAGTGCTACTTACTATTTTTGGGGGGGAATTATTTCCTCCTCCTATTTAGAGGGACATCATATACTTTGTCTCTCCCTTTCTTGTAGGCCTATTATATGGACAACATAGTTCTTATTGAGCCATTTGTCTGTGTCAGCAGAGTAGGCTACCCTGTAATTTGTCATTTAAAAAAGATTCTGCTAGTGTCTCCAGTCATATAAAGTGTAGTAGAATTGCATGAAATGTCTTTTTATAAAGAAAAGCCATATTTTTCCCGATGCAAAGAAATAAGCCATGCAAAAAAAGCCAGGCTTCCCCCCAAAAATGTTTGGGATTTGGCTTCACTACCATCACATTGAGAGAAATATTTAATTGACAGAAACAACTTGGAATTGTTGCATCTCGTTGAATTGTCTTCTGGTGGCTGGCTAGCTAAAATTGTCCCATTCCTAAATTAACCATGGATGGAGATAGGGATTTGGACTTGTGGTTTTACTTTATTCTCCGTAATAGCCAATGATTACGGATCAAAACCATAAATTCATACATTGTGTCCCTGGACTGAGAGGATGGAAGTTCAAAATGTAGCTAAATGTAGAAGGCTAATGTTAGCTAGTTAACGTTGCCCATGAAAGGAAATTAGGCTAGCGAGCAAGTATTTTAGATAGGTAGCCTAGGACAACAAAATATAAAGGCGTGTCCTGTATGACAGTCATAGACCATGTTGTCAACATGAAAGAGGATGGCATTGGCATTTCTCTACAAGTAGAGTGAGTCAACATGTTTTTTCTACTTGCACAAAAATCAGAACCATGAGCAGCCACATATTTAGCTTAAGTAGATTGGACAAATAGTTTTTGGTATCATCTAGTTATCATTGTAATGGCTCAGTTTTCACATGTGTTTGTGCAGTGACTGGGCTTATAAGAACACGTTTCACTAGGCTCTGTAGGCTGTGTTCTCTAACGGTGTTCCAGGGGACCTAGGACTATAGGCTACGTTTGGAGCTATTTGTCCCGTTTAGTTAGATACCAACCTTATCAAAACATATAGGCCTATGGGCTAGGCTACATGATGTGTGTGACTGATTTGAAAAAGTTGCCTAACTGCACATGCTGGGCATCATTCACAAGTGAAAAGAATGGAAATGAGATAAGAAAAAGATGCGTCCCTTTTTCAGAACCCTGTCTTTCAAAGAATTCGTAAAAATCCAAATAACATCACAGATCTTCATTGTAAAGGTGTAAAGGGTTTAAACACCATTTCCCATGCATGTTCAATGAACCATAAACAATTAATGAACATGCACCTGTGGAACGGTCATTTACAGTTTACAGACGGTAGACAATTAAGGTCACAGTTATGAAAAATTAGCACACTAGAGGCCTTTCTACTGACTCTGAAAAACACCAAAAGAAAGATGCCCAGGGTCCCTGCTCATCTGCGTGAACGTGCATTAGGCATGCTGCAAGGAGGCATGAGGACTGCAGATGTGGCTAGGGCAATAAATTGCAATGTCCGTACTGTGAAATGCCTAAGACTGCGCTACAGGGAGACAGGACGGACAGCTGATCGTCCTCGCAGTGGCAGACCCGGTGTAACAACACCTGCAGAGGATCAGTACATCACACCTACGGGACAGGTACAGAATGGCAAAAACTGCCCGAGTTACACCAGGAACGCACAATCCCTCCATCAGTGCTCAGACTGTCCGCAATAGGCTGAGAGAGGCTGGACTGAGGGCTTTGTAGGCCTGTTGTAAGGCAGGTCCTCACCAGACATCACCGGCAACAATGTCGCCTATGGGCACAAACCCGTCGCTGGACCAGACAGGACTGGCAAAAAGTGCTCTTCACTGACGAGTTGCGGTTTTGTCTCACCAGGGGTGATGGTCGGATTCGCGTTTATCATCAAAGGAATGAGCGTTACACCGAGGCCTGTACTCTGGAGCTGGATCGATTTGGAGGTGGAGGGTCCGTCATGGTCTGGGGCGGTGTTTCACAGCATCATCGGACTGAGCTTGTTGTCTTTACAGGCAATCTCAACGCTGTGCGTTACAGGGAAGACAGCCTCCTCCCTCATGTGGTACCCTTACTGCAGGCTCATCCTGACAGGACCCTCCAGCATGACAATGCCACCAGCCATACTGCTCGTTCTGTGCGTGATTTCCTGCAAGACAGGAATGTCAGTGTTCTGCAATGGCCAGCGAATAGCTCGGATCTCAATCCCATTTAGCACGTCTGGTACCTGTTGGATCGGAGGGTGAGGGCTAGGGCCATTCCCCCCAAGAAATGTCTGGGAACTTGCAGGTGCCTTGGTGGAAGAGTGGGGTAACATCTCACAGCAAGAACTAGCAAATCTGGTGCAGCCCATGAGTAGGAGATGCACTGCAGTACTTAATGCAGCTGGTGGCCACACCAGATATTGACTGTTACTTTTGATTTTCACACCCCCTTTGTTCAGGGACACATTACTCCATTTCTGTTAGTCAAACATCTGTGGAACTTGTTCAGTTTGTGTCTCAGTTGTTGAATCTTGTTATGATCATACAAATATTTACACTTGTTAAGTGAATGAGTAGGAAAGTGTATCCATAGGCTTGCGTTGTTGTTATTATTACATCTCAATTTAAGTCCACAAATGGATGTAGCAATTGTAGATTTAAAATCTGTCAAGTCTAACTTTAGACCGCTAACTGCACTTAGATTGAAGATTAAGCAACAAGAAGGCCTAAACTTCCTGAGGATTTCCGCCTTTGATAATAAAAAAWTTATAAATTGACACAGTGTGGTCCATCTTGTAGTCCATCTCCTACTTCATGCATACGGTCATAAAAAAATATGTTTCCGGATCTCTTTTGTGGCACATTTGGAGAGATGTAACATCTGTAACATACAAATACAAACCAGAATCCCTTTGTAATATATCGTAAAAGGCATGAGAAGATCTTCTGTAGAAGTTGCCACATGGTTGTCAGTCAACACATCACTTCATATCTGAATTCAAAGAGGCATGAATTCATGCTACTACTGGCACCTTTTTTTATTATGCGGACTACTCCAGATTTTCGGGAACACACTGCCCCTGGGGGTTGTAGTCAACTATCAATAAGAGACATTCACCTTTCACCTATAAAAAAAAAAAAAAAAAANGGACCCGCTTCGGGAAAGTCGTATTCCTGGTCGTAGTGCTGGTAAGTTGACGCCACTCTGATATCTAATTCTTCCCGGCTCTATGTAATAACACTTAAGATTTTCTGGGCTAACAATGTAAGAAATAAAACATTWAAAAAAAAAAAATACTGCAAAGTTTCCTAAGGACTAGAAGCAAAGCAGCCCTCTCTGTCGGCACCATTTTGTGGCACMTTTGGAGAGATGTAACATAGGCAAATACGAACCAGACTTCGTAGCAGAATACCTTTGTAATATATAGTAAAAGGCGTGTGAAGATCTTCTGTAGATGTTGCCACATGGTTGTCAGTCAACACCTCCGTTCATATCTGCATTTGACATGAATTCAAAGACATGAATGCATGCTACTAAAGGAAGGTTGTATAGGGGTTGGTTTCAGACCAGATCTAGGAGCTTTTAGGCAAAAAAAAAGATAGGGTGGGATTGGGAACGTGAACCAGGCAACAGGTGGCACACAGCCTGGCTGGATGATGAATGGTGTAAACAGGGACCGGTTCAGGATGGTGCAACGTTACAGAAACGTTCATATAGAAAAGCATTGAGTAGAACAGATATGGTTGTCTGTCTTGTAGAATAAGAAACCATGTTACCTGTATTTGTTACACTTCTATCTGCGACGTTGTGAACATTTCACCTCACCGAAACACATCCCTGGTGACCCCTTCCGTGTGTTCCATAAGCGCCAGCTGCTAGTCAACTAGCTGCCTACTTTTGTGGCATCTACTTAATTGACTAACAAATTGGGGTGCATCAGATGCAACCAAATCTGATTTTGAAGGGCAAACATTTTTGCAGGGGGGCATGCCACCACTCCCCCTTAGGTTGTAGTTAATAAGAGACATTCACCTTTCACCTAAAAACTGTCTTCAACAGCAGTACTGTAATATACTGACAAAATATCTCCTTTGTAGTATATGAACAATGCAACTCCATATGATAACCACATGGCAGACCAATCCAGTGAAAAAGGGTTCGCATCTCAAGTATATTGTCAACAGGAGGCAGTTAAAACCAGCGCACTCAGTAAGTCAATGTCAAAAACAGACTCCAGGCAACATTCCACACAATTCCTCTAATGCGGTTGTCTGCTGTACCACAATGAGCCAGGTATAGGCCTAGCTTATGACATCAAATGTTCAGGTGTTCTACCAAACCAAGTTTAAATGGCACCTGTCATTATTTGAACTTGGGCCTAATAAGTAGGCTACAACCATTGGTAGCAAGTGTATGTCTTTGAAATAGCTGTGAACTTGAACTTGAAGCCACCCTGGACTGGCCTGGGCAGGGTTAAGAAAGTGTGCATTACAGCTTTCTGGCAAAGAACATTGAAGACTTAGTAACACCAACAGGTCTAAACCTTGCCACCTGTACTAAGCTTAATAATGCTTAGGAATTAACTGTTTAGCGAAAGAAAAAAAGAAACCTTCATTTGAGAAGGTCACTAAGACTGAAACCCTGAGTAGGCCTAATGCAGCATTAATAGGCTTTGAGCTACTCTTTGAAAAAAAATTGCTACATTGCAATTTCAACAGAACCTTGCACGATCACTTAAATGGGTATCCCAATTTCACTTTAAAATGAAACATGATAAAGAAAGTTACTGTTAATTCCAAAATAATCAAAAGTATTTGAATTGTTTTCTCTATGCGTCGGAGTAGCCTATCGCTTTTGTTTTACTAATGGAAATATTGTATTTTATATTGCTTGTTTAAATAAAAGTTTTAAAAAGTATACAAATGAACCTATGAATATTTTTCGAGAATCACTGATAGTAACTCAGCAAACTGTCTCGAGGCAAATGACAAGGCGGGGATGCCACAACACGAGTTTGACAATGGATACATTGTCTCCTTTTAAACTTATATTACAATATTAGCGAATTAACTAACAATGGCGTCATTCGGGCTCCTTTCACAAGTCCTAAAAGCGCGCATCACGATAATAAACGTTTCTAAACAAAGTTGAGTGTCTCACAAACGTAGTATCTCCTTTCAGTTTACGGCCTTTTTATTCAATCTCTTCCACTAGACTGCCTTAGAAATTTCGTCTTTACAGTTTGCGGTCGCAAGAAGTTGATATATAGTTTACAGGAAGAAAAATGTATACAGCAGATAGCTATTTTTATGACTACGTGTTGATTCACCGAGCATGCTACGAAATAGGGAACGCCTGTAAAATATAAATATTGTTTTTGTATAGGCCTACGTCTTAAAATACGTAGTCTATCCAGCCAGCGATGTGCACGTAATCTGTATTGATAATATGATGGATATTATCTACATTTAAAACGAGTTAATCCACCATCAGACATCTAACGTTACGCCTTTTGAAAACTGAGCGACTGTTGTTTTTTTAATGACCCAGTTATTGCGCAAACAAACAAACAATAATGTATTTCTTATTTTTACATAGTTATTGAGCACAAACTTGGAATAATATAATTGAACAGGCAAAGCATAAAGTTAAACATCCAACAAACCTGTGTCAGGCAGCCTCCTARGCGTGAACCATTCACAATCTTTAAAGAGGATGTAGCGCTCAACAGTGGATCTCTCTTGTAAAGCAGCTGCTTGGCCAATCAGTGATGCTGTCTAATTTTTTCCCCATGCATTTTCAAAGGCGTGTTTTCATTGGACAATTTTTATTGAACGTTACGTACGCGTCCATTTTTTGCACATTCCATCACACTTTATTTACGTCACATTATTCAATAAATATTTAATCACCGAAAGAGTTGCAGATCAAATTTGCTCAAACAACTTCTATTTGTTTATTAAAGATGCTTCGGATGCAAGTTTGTTCCGACAAGTTCAATTTTGTTCCAAATTCAATTTCAATACAATCTTTAACAGAGCAATTCATGTAGCCTAGGATTTTATTACATTTTTTGTTGTTTTTGACAACACAGTTTTGCCACATTATCAGACATCCATTAATTTTCTCATAYGGACAAACTATGATATTCCACCAGGGTAAAGGACATTATAGCCTACAGTATGTAAAGGACATTGTATGAAACCAACTGCTCAATTTCTTATGCTGTCTAGCCTAAYTTAACTTCATCCAACCAACTAATATTAAGATTGTCAGTCAGCAGTCAAGTTACTCACACACTGTCCTCTGTGATCTGATGGTGACAACTAACATTTAGATGATTAATTTATGCTTTAATGTCGCTTTAAAATCCTTTTTAAAAATCCCTTTAGCCTTGTGCCCTAAACCTGTGCTTCTATTGTCCCAAAAAGCTCCCTGAAAAGAATCCAAAGTTTGATCACATATTGACAAACCAACATATACATCATCAAACACATTCAATCCCATTTGATAAATGGCATAAAGGAACACAAACTTGTTCTTGTTCTTGACCGGCCATCAGTGTCCAGATCTCCAATTCAATAGAGCAATTGTGGCGTGTCGACTCATGGAAGCAAGCATTCAACAAAAGAGCACAGAGAAATCTGAGGGAGCTGGTGACATTCCCTAGGATTGGTCAACAACATCCCAAGCAGGTGCCTCAACCAAGCCAGTGGCTGATCCCAATGATGGGGAATGAATGTAAAGTAAAAAACGTACTATTGTCCAAATATGTACATTAAAGGCCGATTAAAAAGCTTTAACTTTTTTGTTTAAAAAAATGTGTGTACAATCTGTGTACAACACTGTTTGTCTGAGAAAAGGATGTTCCATGTCCACCTGTTTTATGAAATAATATAATAATAATATATGCCATTTAGCAGTTTTACAGTAATGCGTGCATACAATTTTTACGTATGGGAGAACCCAGGAATTAAACCCACTATCCTGGTGTTGCAAAAGCCATGCTCTACCAACTACCAGCTGCAGAGGACCGAACGTAAAGGACAGTACATGAATAGCAAATAAAAGTTTTGAGAAAGAATACGTGTATGTGTGTAGATGTGTAGTCATAGTGTAGATGAAGACAGTTTCATAATTGTTATTTGTTTTTGGGGTTTTATCCATTACTGAAAGAAACAGGTGCCAATATGGCATCTAGTGCAAACTTGGGTAAATCTGGCCAATAGTTCTGTGCAGAACCCAGTCTGCAGCCACAACCGCAAAGTCATAAAGCAACCCACCACTACATCCCATCTCTCACGTTTTCCCACTTTGGAAAAACAGTAGGTTGAATGGACTTGCCATGGAGCAGTTCAGGTTAATATTACAAGGGGGAAAAATGGGCTGATGTGGGGGCCATCCCTGACAGTAGGTCTACATGTTCTACCCCTTTAAGCTGATGACAAACAATAATTATGAACATAATGGATTGGATTTCTATAGTGCTTTTCCACGAGGTGCTCAATGCACTTTGAACTGAATGGGTGTCAACTCAACTCATCCACCACCAAGGTCTGCCTTCAAATCAAATCAAATCAAATGTTATTGGTCACATACACATGGTTAGCAGATGTTAATGCGAGTGTAGCGAAATGCTTCTGCTTCTAGTTCCGACTGTACAGTAATATCTAACGAGTAATATAACAATTTCACAACAACTACCTTATACACACAAGTGTAAAGGAATTAATAAGAATATGTACATATAAATATATTGATGAGCGATGGCCGTGTGGCATAGGCAAGATGCAGTAGATGGTATAGAGTACAGTACATACATATGCGATGAGTAATGTAGGGTATGTAAACATTATATAAAGTGACATTGTTTAAAGTGACTAGTGATACATTTATTACATCCAATTTTTTATTATTAAAGTGGCTAGAGATTTGAGTCTGTATGTTGGCAGCAGTCACTCAATGTTAGTAATGGCTGTTTAACAGTCTGATGGCCTTGAGATAGAAGCTGTTTTTCAGTCTCTCGGTCCCAGCTTTGATGCACCTGTACTGACCTCGTCTTCTGGATGATAGCAGGGTGAACAGGCAGTGGCTCGGGTGGTTGTTGTCCTTGATGATCTTTTTGGCCTTCCTGTGACATCGGGTGGTGTAGGTCCTGGAGGGCAGATCGTTTTCCCCCGGTGATGCGTTGTGCAGACCTCACTACCCTCTGGAGAGCCTTACGGTTGTGGGCGGAGCAGTTTCCGTACCAGGCGGTGATACAGCCCGACAGGATGCTCTCGATTGTGCATCTGTAAAAGTTTGTGAGTGTTTTCGGTGAGTATGAGGTTATTTTCCTGACACCACACTCCGAGGGCCCTCACCTCCTCCCTGTAGGTCGTCTCATCTTTGTTGGTAATCAAGCCTACCACTGTAGTGTCGTCTGCAAACTTGATGATTGAGTTGGAGGCGTGCATGGCCACACAGATGACAGAGTAAAATGTCTACAATGTATGTATGCTTCCTATTGTGGTCATAACTGGAATCTGTTCATACTGTAATAACAATATTTCATATCCAAGAATAACCCTAACAGCATTTGCTTCTTTCATACAGGTACATCATCAATAGTACAAAGTGTTTTATCAATCAACTTTTTTAAGTTCAATTACAGGCTTTTAATTTTACATAATTGGAAAGCTTTGCCTTTCTTTCGAACCATAAATGTTTGATTATGGAAAACTGTTATTTGATAAAATGATGAACCCCATTATATGTTTTGCTCATTATTTAATGTGACCAGACCAATGGCGCACTCTAGAGTAAGACCCATCAAAGTGAGACTCAGCAAATCATTGATGTCAGACTATCAGTTATGTTTATTCAATGAAATGTCAAAGACAAAAGGTTCTAATCTAAAGCTTAAACTATAGAGGATCATTTAGTCATTATTTCATTGTCAATTTGAAGAGTATCTATTTGAATGGCTGACTTCATATTACTTTATTCGGTATTGCAATAAAATGCATAAAATTCATAAATATGTGAATGCTAGAATTGTTTTAAACCATAGACCCATAGGTACGGTAGTGCAAACATAATTTCTAATTGGCCCCTGTTGGCGATTCTAAATATTCAATATTCATTCAAATCCCCCTGCAGCAGGATTGTTTTCCTCCTGCGACAAAATGGGTCATATTAAGATCTGACATCTGTAGGCTACAAAATAGGCTTTTTTTTCTGATAAAAAATGTATCAACACTTTGGTGCAAGTATGTTGTACATTTGTACAACTCTAAGCAAAAAAATCTAAGTAGATTCTCAAAATGGCTTATGTTTCAAAACTATAAGCACATTTTGACTGAGTAAAACAAATACATTTACAAAGTCACTTGTTCATTGCACAAAATCACTCTTTCAATTTGGATAGTATGCATATTCAATCAAAGTATCTGCCTTTCAAAATGCAATATTCACTTTACTTTTAATATTATTTTCTTGTCATTTGTTAACAATACAATTATCACCTAATCAAACTGCTCAAAATGGAAAACTACTCAACTCAAATGAAATAGTGCTTAGTTAACGTATAGTAGATAACTGCTGAACACTGTACATTTCTATATGTTGACCTCATAAATGTATCAATTTGACATGAATATATGGATGTGGCTGTAAGTACTACATCATTATTCTCCATCCACCAGTGTGCTTCAATAGGACAAAGTGGAAAGATTCACTCTACACTCTAAAAAGAAAAGGTTCCTGGAGTATCCTTTAGGGGTTCTTCAAATCGAAACTGTGGGAATAACCCCTATAAGTTATTCAAAGAACCCTTTAAATGGGTTCTTCAAAGAACCCCTTTTAATGGATCCTCRAAAAACATTTAGAAGAACCTTTTGGGGTTCGTTTTTGAACTATCCCCCCTGCCCTATTAGTATTATTATTAATATGCATAGCAGTAATACAATATTTTAGTTGTCAGTGTTAATAATGATTTTAGTGACATGTTAATGTGTTGATGTTCTCCATATCCATAGCCAGAATGAGTTTGCATTGTATGGTGATGAACAAGTTTCCTGTTATGTTGTCACGCCCTCGGGGTTCTCTATGGTGTTTTAGGTCAGGGCGTGACTAAGGGGGTTTCTAGGTGTTATATTTCTATGTTGGTGTGTGTGTATGGTTCCCAATTGGAGGCAGCTGATGATCGTTACCTCTAATTGGGGATCATACTTAGTGTGTCCTTTTTTCCCACCTGCGATGTGGGATATTGTTTTGTATGAGTGCCTATGTGCGATATGTATTTCACGATTGTTATATCTTTGTTGTTTTGGAAATTTCACTATCATTAAAATGTGAAACTCTACTCACGCTGCGCCTCGGTCCAATTATTCATACGACAGCCGTGACATATATCCATCAGAGGTGTAGGGAGGGTGAAGTCTGTGAATCCCAAAAAATAGTACAGATGTTTAATTAACAAAACATGCACACGACAGAATATGCACACGACGATACCTTGGTTTTTGTAGTGAATGAAAAAAACTGTTTTGATAATGGTTTTCATCCACATACCTTGTCCGTAATGTAGAGGCCTATGGGATTTTCATTGAAGAGGTAAGGGAGAAGGATGGTACATACCAATACCAATTGACATACCTTTGTATGCCTCCTCTGTATACCTGCAGACAGACACAAAAGTGAGCAGTTCAGTCACCTCTACCCAATACAGCTAGCCTTCAACATATTCTTATAGCATACATATTCTTACCTCTGTTGATTGATATCCATTGAAATTTGTCAATTTTTTGTTTTACAAAGATTTGCACAAATATGAAAAGATGGTATCATCATAAAACAATATMAATTTAGATCATATAAGGGACAAACCTTACCTTAAATTGAGGAGATCTTTACATTTTTCAGTTAAGTGTCTGGGCCTGCTCTCCTTTCATATTCAAATCCAAATGTTTCAGTTGGGTGGTTGGGTTCCTGCAAGAACCCCCACCAACTAAGGAGGTTCCTCAATGAACCCCACCTCCTATGGGGTTCTTGAAGAACCTTTTGGGGGTAATTTTCAGTGCCAAGAACCCTAAGGTCTCTCAAACTTTAATGATCTTGGAAGAACCCTTGTAGAACACCACATTTCTTAGAGTGTTGTTGCTACCATTATGAATTATAGTGTTGTGTTTGTACAATGCACAACGGAAATACCTGGGTTGTATTTAATAATATATCCCACTCATTATCTAAATGTCAATGATACACTGTAAGCTGATTCATTTCAAGCAGGGGATACAGCATCAGTTTACAAGTCATGTGGAAAAGGTGATCTAGCACAATGTTGCATGCGGCAGAAATGGAATACATAACTGTCCTAAGTTTTCATAGTAGCCAATACTCCTATTTCTGATGATTTGTCCTACATATGTACTGTATAAGGATAATGAAACTGTAAGACACATATTTCTCAACTTGCTCACAACCTGCCATTACAATCAATCAAATCAATCAAATGTATTTATAAAGCACTTCTTACATAAGCTGATGTCACAAAGTGCTGTACAGAAACCCAGCCTAAAACCCCAAACAGCAAGCAATGCAGGTGTAGAATCACGGTGGCTAGGAAAAACTCCCTAGAAAGGCCAGAACCTAGGAAGAAACCTAGAGAGGACCAAGCTATGAGGGTTGGCCAGTCCTCTTCTGGCTGTGCCGGGTGGAGATTATAACAGAACATGGCCAAGATGTTAAAATGTTCATAGATGACCAGCAGGGTCAAATAATAATAATCACAGTGGTTGTCGAGGGTGCAACAGGTCAGCACCTCAGGAGTAAATGTTAGTTGGCTTGGCCAAGATGTTAAAATGTTCATAGATGACCAGCAGGGTCAAATAATAATAATAACAGTGGTTGTCGAGGGTGCAACAGGTCAGCACCTCAGGAGTAAATGTTAGTTGGCTTTTCATAGCCGATCATTCAGAGTATCTCTACTGCTCCTGCTGTCTCTAGAGAGTTGAAAACAGCAGGTCTGGGACAGGTAGTACGTCCGGTGAACAGGTCAGGGTTCCATAGCCCCAGGCAGAACATTTGAAACTGGAGCAGCAGCCCAGCCAGGGGGACTGGGGACAGCAAGGAGTCATCAGGTCAGGTAATCCTGAGGCATGGTCCTAGGGCTCAGGTCCTCCGAGAGAGAGAAAGAAAGAAAGAAAGAAAGAAAGAGAGAAAGAGAGAGAGAGAGAATTAGAGAGAACATACTTAAATTCACACAGGACACCGGTCGCTCTGGATAAGAGCGTCTGCTAAATGACTTAAATGTAATGTAAATGTAAATAAGACAGGAGAAATACTCCAGATATAACAGACTGCCCCTAGCCCCTGACACATAAACTACTGCAGCATAAATACTGGAGGCTGAGACAGGAGGGGTCGGGAGACACTGTGGCCTCGTCCGACAATACCCCCGGACAGGGCCAAACAGGCAGGATATAACCCCACCCACTTTGCCAAGCACAGCCCCCACACCACTAGAGGGATATCTTCAACCACCAACTTATCATCCTGAGACAAGGCCAAGTATAGCCCACAAAGATCTCCGCCACTGCACAACCCAAGGGGGTTACAGGCAGCAGTAGCCTCGTGGTTAGAACATTGGGCCAGTAACTGAAAAGTTGATGGTTTGAATACCGGAGGCGACAATGTGAAAAATCTGTCGATGTGTCCTTATGTTTCAAAACTGTAAGCACATTTTGATTATGATGATAACTATTAKGATTTTACTTCACAGTAAGTAAAATATTTATATATATTTACAAATCAGAGATGTAGTCTACTGTATAGTATGTAACAAATGCATCCCCTATACCAAGGGGTACTCAACTACTATTTGAGAAGATACCTTTGCCACAAATTTCCTAGGTGGCAAAGGTATGGATATTGTAATTTATCGGTTTAGTTACCAAGCCCCACCTTGCGACCCATGCAATCCCAAACTGCATTAAATTGAAAGCCCGACTGAGTTCCTAAAAAATAAATACAATTGTTAAAGTCTGGAAACCCGCAGTCCGCATTTACCCCATTCTGGGTTCGGATCTGGACCGCGTTCTGCCTGTAGAATATGGCTGCCCTAAAAATAAATCAAACCCTCCGGTGTTGCTAATCCTCAAGACAGACTTGTCAGGCTTAAATTTGTTTCATTTGATTACAGTACTCATATGATTGACTTGGAGTTACATTGTGTTGTTTAAGTGTTCCCTTTATTTTTTTGAGCAGTGTATTTGAACAATACATTTATTTTGTTGCATCACTGATTGTGAATGATATCTTCAGTGATCACACCTTTGATCACACATGGCATAGAAATTATGGAAATTAGATTTTCAGGAAATGTTTATGGGTAGTGCAATTGTGTAATGTGAAAACAGTGTAATGTACTGTAATTTACAGTACTGTAGCATATTATATTCAAAGGGCAATTTTTAAACACACATTTTTTGCTATTGGATTAAATGGTTGTTAAAAGGACTCAATTGAGAAGATATCCTTATGTTGTGTTTTGGTGATTAAATCAAGGTTCTCATGGTATTTCACAGTAAACTTATATTTTGGATCAAAGGTTGTGTGGTGAAAGATGTCTCCAAACAATATGAATACACCATAACATGTTTTGAATACAAGGCTTGCTGTTTTACAAGGGTTACCAGTTTGGAGTTTTGAAAATTCCCCACATAGGCATACTTCTGAAAATASCACCAAAGCCATTGAAAAAACATTTACATTGTAGCCTAGTTAAAATGACTAAATGGTGAGCCTATCATTCATTATCTGATGGATTGGTGACTAAACAAAATGTTCTCATGGTATTTCACAGAATACCTTGATTTTGCATGAATGACTCAGGGGGAAAACTGTGTGAAAACGCAAAGAATGCGCAATCAAAAGATATGGGCATTACAATTGTTATCAGTTTAGAGTTTTGTACTTAGTTTTTTAAATKTAGTACCACATACATCTAAAAAATGTGCCAAAGTGATTGAAAAAAAAACATTAATATGATAACATTGATGATTTGCATCAACCATCATTATTTTCACCATGTATTATTTATTTTTGTATTCTTTATTTATTTGATTTTCACACACAATGGTGAGCGTGTGAACTGAGGCAGATCAGACTCAGGGTGGCGCGAGAAGCTAAAGGATTGGTGTCTGGGACTCACGATAGGTCATTGCGGGTCACAGCGCAGTGCATGACAACACAGCGTCCAGTGGTTGACACTTCATTACCATAAGGACTGGAATTTTTTTTGGTTTTGTAAGAATCATTCTTATACGTACAACTAATAATTTCAGAAATAGGTTGAAAACATATTGACTACCTCATATGCCTACGCAGTTCTTAGAATTAGGTTTTTAACCTATATAAGTAGAATATTATTGTAATGAAAGAAAATAAAAATGGTTTAGTACATTCGTTTGATTAGTATGTTAAATTGTACTTAGTGAGAAACATTGGTTGATTCTCATTTTACGTGATGGTACTTGCTGGAATATTCAATAATAACGTTATGCAGGGGGATTATGATACAGTGCCTTAAACATTTATGAAAAATAAAACACTAATATATCTTCATTAGATAAGTATTCAACGCCCTGAGTCAATACATGTTAGAATCACCTTGGGCAGCTATTACAGGTGTGAGTCTTTCTGGGTAAATCTCTAAGCACTATTCACAACTGAATTGTGCAACATTTGCCCATTATTCTTTTCAAAATTCTTCAAGCTCCATTGCTCGACAACCATTCTCAGGTCTTGCCATACATTTTCAATCAGATTTAAGTCAAAACTGTAACTCTGCTGCTTAGGAATATTCACTGTTCTTAGTAAGCAACTTCAGTGTGTATTTGGCCTTGTGTTTTAGGTTATTGTCCTGCTGAAAGGAGAATCATCTCCCAGTGTCTGCTGGAAAGCAGACTGAACCAGGTTTTCCTCTAGGATAAGCCATTCCGTTTGTTCAGTCCGTAACGATTACATTTATGAAAAATATGCTTGAGAATATGGAGTGTGGTAACGATTACATTTATGAAAAATATGCTTGAGAATATGGAGCGTGGTAATCAGTAATGTGTTGCATTGGATTTGCCCAAAACATAACACTGTATTCAGGAAAGAAATAATTGCTTTACCACATTTTTTGAAGTATTACTTTAGTGCCTTGTTGCAAACAGGATGCATGTTTTGGAATATTTGTATTATGTACAGACTTCTTCCTTTTTACTCTTTCAATTAGGTTAGTATTGTGGAGAAACTACAATGTTGTTGAGCCATCCTCAGTTTTCTTCTATCACAGCCATTAAACTCTACAACTGTTTGCCGGAGAGGAAGGAAATCCCTGAGCGGTTACCTTCTTCTCCGGCAACTGAGTTAGGAAGGACGCCTGTATCTTTGTAGTGACTCGGTGTATTGATACACCATCCAAAGTCTAATTAATAACTTTACCACGGTTAAAGGGATATTATTATTTTTTTAATCCTTATTTTTTAAACATTTTTACCAATAGGTACCCTTCTTTATGACACATTGGAACACCTCCCCTGGTCCTTGTGGTTGTATCTGTGTTTGGAAATCATTGCTCAACTGAAGGACCTTAAAGATAATTGTATGTGTGGGGTACAGAGATGAGGTAGTCATTAAAAAATCATGTTAAACACTATTATTGCACACATAGTTAGTCTATGCAACTTATTATGGGATTTATGGGATTTKTTCCACCCAACTTTTAACCTAAATCCAATGACAGTATGACATTTTTTGCTGAATTCACGTTAGTTAACAACAACCAAATTTAAATCAAAACTGGACGTTCAACTGACATCTGTGCCCAGTGGGATGCAACGGCTGCCAATATGATTTTGTTTTACATGGATTCAGGCTGTTAGGTAGCCTAGATCTTTTCTTCCTTTCACCCACTCTAACCTGCCATTGCACCTAAATTGTTTAAGCTTGGATCAACCCTACTCATGTTAACTTTCAGTGAACATTTGGATAACCATGATAGCTTTGCCCTTATGTGGGTGCTAGCAAGTATACTAGGTAGTGTTAGGTATCAACAGTTAATCCAGTAGGGGTTTAACCTAACGTAGCAGGCGTAAGAGAAACGCCTGAGCAGAGTTTCTACATGTGGTTTTCAGAGGAAAAGGAAGCTAGGTTTAAAATGACAACTCCACTTAGGCTAGTAGGGGCTGGAAGCTATAGTGAGCTTTGATTGGTCAATAGCACAACTATGTCTCTGATTATTTGCATAAAGTTCAGTTTTCTCCAACTTTGGTTCCGCCAGCTTCACTCCCTCTCGCCCATGCTTGCATCGCCCAATGGTCCCCCGCCCACTTCGCTTCCCTTGATTGAAAATTAATATGACTCAACTCCTAATGAATAACTGTGCATTTTCTTAAGAAAATACTATGTGTTTGCTGTCGGTGGTATTATGTTGCTCAGATAATAATCTATTGTCATATTTTACCAGCCTGGTCTCACAGACTAGACGTAACATAGTGAATGTAAATCTGGGACCCTCAAATTAGTATGATATGTTAAGTTTTGAATGGTTACATAAGACAGATGGTTACTTAACACAAAAACAAAAGTAGGATGGTTGGTCAGGGTGGATGGGTGAGCATGTAATGTGAACATCAAGCAACCCAAAGGTTGCGAGTTCGAATCTCATCACAGACAACTTTAGCATGTTAGCAACTTTTTGACTACTTACTACTTTTTAGCTACTTTCAAACTACTTAGCATGTTAGCTAACCCTTCCCCTAACCTTAACCCTTTTAGCTAACCCTTCCCCTAACCCTAACCTTAGCTAATACTTCCCCTAACCCTAACCMTAACCCTTTTAGCTAACACTTTCCCTAACCCTTTAACCAAACTCCTAAACTAACCCTAACCTTAACCTTAACCCTAACCCTAACCCCTAGCCTAGCTAACATTATTGTTAGCCACCTAGCCAAATTTGAAACATATTGTACGTTTTGCAAATTCTTAACATATACCTTTTTCTAATTTGTAACATATAATATGAATTGTAATTCATAATATATCATATGAACTGGGTAATGGACATCCAAAAATGAATACATCCCATACAAAACGTAACATATCATACTAAATGGTGTGTCTCTGATTTACATACAGAATATAATGAAATGCTCTGAGACCAGGTAGATTTTACATGACCTATATAAGGCATTTGGTGCTTACATTTTCTTTTATTTATTGCAAAATAAATACATATTAGAGTTTGTCATGGACTTGATCAGCTCTTATGCACTTATTATTTTTGTTTAATGCAGAACCTAATATATAATCTGAGCTCCCCTTAAATTATTGTATTTTATGGTATTAATARATAATTAGGCTTCATACATCAGATGACTGAATATGATAGTTGTTTTATTGTGGTTAGAATACTGAAAATATAACGCCATATGAAAACATATTTATCATTATTTTAAACATCCCACTTGATCTGAACATTTAAAATGTGTATAGTATGGAGCATTATGGTATATGGAGTATATAGCATGGAGACGCAGTAGTCTAGTGCCCAAACATCCACCAGCGCACCATGACTGTTTTACATCTATGTAAATCGTACAAATGACAATAACAAATCATTTAGCAAACTCATAACTCGATTTTTACCACAGTGATTAGAAAACATGTAATTTAACGTTTGAAAAAATTAAATATAGTTATAAAATGTGTCAATGATCGGTAAGAAAACTCTATGACGCATCGTCTTTAACCAACGTTTATAGTTCCTAAAGTCTCGTTTTAGACTTTCGACAGAAAATAATCACACTATAAAACTTCATAAAAAGTCATAAAAACGTTGTTGTTCTTATTTCAAAGACCACATGTATAAAGACGTGTTAAAAAATCCACAATATAAGTAATGGGATTTAATGCCCCAGTCCTGTTCAACGGCGCCTTTCTCTAGTGGTGCTATAAAAGTCTCCAACACTTTAGAAGTCCTGGGATCCTTTATATTTTATTTAATCTCCATTTCTTTTATTTATTTTTTTCTCTCCAAAGTTGCACACCGGATCAATTATATGAAACACGGCGAAACTTTCAAGATTAAAACGTACTGATGAAAAAAAGCAGACGAGCAAACGGTTTTGGCGCATGAGACCCAAGGCTGAATCTGTGAGACGGAGCGTACACAATAAACCTGTTGTTAAACTTGCTGTGAAAATATGTTTGAAGAAAATAGACAATTGTTGTACGAAATGTATTCAAGTATAAAATAATGCCCTTTGTTGGGGAAAACTTGAGCAATGTGAGGGTACAAAAGTACCCTGTGGTATTTACTAGGCTCCTTTGTGAAGTTTGCGCTTTGGCGTCTCCACTTGGCGCATTACCCAGGCCCCTTTAAACGCGATTGTTTCTTTCTTTCTAATGACGTTTACCGGATCAAAACATGCTCTTAATTCGATCAGAAAGCTTCACCCTTCACAACAATACCAGAATAATTTCTCCCAAAGTTTGTTAAGTTGACCGAAATTAGGCAAATGAATAGGGGTCTCCAGGCTACCCCTGACGCAGGTGATGGGGATAATGCACGTTCACACCAGCTGCATTCTTCTTTATTTCTCCCTTTTCTTTCACAGCATTATTAAAATTTAGGCCAATGAAACTATTCACTCGACTCAATAGACATTTTCTTATAGGATAATAGGATACAAATTGAGCCTCTCCAAAGAGTCCTCGGTGGTGGGTAACCCTYGWGTGCCAAAGACTGCTGGAGACGCCGGCCGGTACGCAGGCGACGCTCGTGTGCCAGRCCCATCACACACCTGCCTAGGACTCCCACGAAATAAAGAATGTAAACAAAAAGCTTGCCATCTCTCATAAAAGATGGACGTGTCACCAAGTCGTGTGAGAAACGAGGAGAACAAACGGGGGACTCCGTCTCCAAAAGATCTCCCTTGAACTTGGCGGAACAGCCTATTAAAGGCTTACTTAATTACTCTAATGGCACTGGACAGGCCTTAAAACTCAGACAGGGCTTGGATGGAAGTTAAGTTCGCTTGCTGGGATTTGTAAACAGGCGATCGTGTGAGAAACGCGAGTTGGAAGAAAGAGGGGTCTTTTTTCGGCGGCTTTGTTTTCAGTGCGCGCACTGCGCCTGGTCGGATCAGGCGAACCCAACGCTCAATTCACATTTCCCGCCTGGGTTGTTACTATGCAAATAATATTCTAAAAGTAATCACGTGCATGTCTTTTGAACAGCCACGTGGATGAACAAAGCAAGTCTGCCCCCCTGCTAGCCGATGGCTTCAGACTTTTTACTTGTTCTTTAACTGATCCTAAATGCACACATTTACTAGAAGCTTGCTCTTTAATCCTACGGAATAATTTAGACCATGAATGCTGGAGTCCCTCGGATGATCGCTTTATAAGGGGCAGCTTCTCAGCTCACCTCTCAGTCTACCTAGTCTACAAGCTAAGGAACACATCCAAACTGCCTCACGGCATTACTATTTTGAATTAGAACTTTATCGGCACTTTGCTAAAGGATGGCATCCAAGATGAAGGATCGCAAGGTAGGCGCTCAACCTTCTGCGCTCTGGGTTGGAAACCTACTCGAAAACCGTGGCCTTTTCTAGTCGTTATTTTAAAATGTATTACAATAATTTACTTTGGTACTCATAATGTACCATCATTATGTCTATGTGTAGTCAAAGGCGAAATGTGGGTCCATGGAAATTGATGGGATAGCCTACTGTGCTTTTGCGCACTTTAGCGAAAACGTAACCAATATAGTACACATTTGAGTTAGCAAAAACGACAAAAATGTAAATAATTAATTTAAAGAAGAAAAGTGGATGAAGTTGTCACTGCAATAGTATAATTGACGGTTCGAAGCACATGTGTGCCATACTCCATGGTTGTATTTGAGCCTTGGCACCTGCCTTGGTCCATGTGATGCTCGCTAGCGCTGTTGCGCTCTAGTGCACCAAAGCGCACCAAGGTGGCTAGGCAAGGCTATGCGTCTCTTTGCCGTTTGGTTTCCAAGTAGTTTCGTCTTCATTCTAGTTTCAATCAGCTTTTTGTTCTAGGTTTCCAGAGCTATACACTTTAGACATGGCCTACTGTTGATTATGTTTGTTTGTCTAATCATTTGCGTTGTTATTTTTCAACAGAGAACTCCCATCTCCCATAAAGTGATAGAAAAAAGAAGACGAGATCGCATCAACCGCTGCCTAAACGAACTGGGGAAAACCGTGCCAATGGCGCGCGCGAAACAGGTAGCATACAGTACAGTTTTACAATTAAATAATCGTATTCACAATTCATAAACAATTGCCTAAATGATCTTATTCGACGTTTTATATTGGCTAAATATATGTCTTATTCAGCCTACTCATTGCATTAAATCCTTGCTATGCGTGACAAATAGCGTAGCCTACATAATGTCTGCCATCTGTTTGATTTTGTGTATTTAAACGACGTAATATTATTTTTCTAATATCTTTTTTTTCTTCTTTTTTCTGATGATAGAACTCTGGAAAGCTGGAGAAGGCCGAGATTCTGGAGATGACAGTTCAGTATCTACGAGCGCTGCACTCTGCAGACTTCCCCCGGGGCAGAGAAAAGGGTGCGTTTTCCTGTCCGCTCCAAAGCGCACAGACCCGGGGTTCTCACCCAGAGCGCATTCGTATCCTGTTCCACCTTCCTTGACTCCATTCCGGCTGTCTCGTTGACATATTTATCGTCGTAATATCAATCATCATCACTGTAGTCTATATCGTAAATATATCCTCACATTTGAATGTAATAGCCTAAAGAATATTGAAGTTTCTGTGTGTTTTCTAATCGTCCACTTCTTCGGATTCCTTTTAGGTGAGCTACTGGGGGAGTTCGCCAACTACTTCCACTACGGCTACCACGAGTGCATGAAGAACCTGGTGCACTACCTGACCACGGAGGAGAGGGTTGAGACCAAAGACATCAAGTACGCAAGGATCCTGGCCTTTCTTCAGTCCAAGTCCCGGGTCGCCACCGAGCCGGTGTTCGGCTCCATGGGCGCATTGCCAGACCAGGCAGATTATCTGTGCCAGTTGCACTCCTCCCCGGAGTCACTCCAGAGCCACAGCCCCAACGACTCCGTGTTTCAGCAGAGCCCACCCGGACACTTCTCTTGGCACAGCACGGCGCGCAGCCCGACCATCTCGTATCCAACGGTGCCGCTTTCCGCGCCGACGCAACAGCACCATGGTGGCTACCTGTCACCAGTGCAAGGACTTGACCATCACTACTTCAACTTTTTCAACGGCCACCCGCACGCGAATGCGTTCAGTTTGCACAGTACGCAACACGCGTTGTAAATAGAATCCGGTTACCATTTTGTGTTGTCTTTATTTATATATGTGTTCATAATAAATACTTAAAGATTGTGGATATTGTATACTGTACAATACATCTTTTTTTATAGAAAAGTAAATGTGTATTTCCCACAGTTTGTTGTTTTCTTGTGGTGTTATAACGCACATTGTTCATCAATTGGTGAAAACCTCCCTAAAAACCTGATGGTATAATAGYGTTGGTCTATTGATTATGAATAGGCCTAATTGTTCATTCTTCTAAATCATTTATTACAGAAGAACTCTGCCCATTTCTACAAAAATCTATATTTTTATTTCTTAAAGGGATAGGCTAGTTAACTTTTTTTCACAGCTTATTTTCAACTAACCAAGGGTGTGGTCCTTTTATTCAAACCGTTTTTAATCAAATGAAATCACATTTTATAGGTCACATGCACACATTTAGAAGATGTTTATTGCGGGTGTAGCGAAATGCTTGTGTTACAAGCTGCAACAGTGCAGTAGCATATAATAATTCACAACAATACATAGAAATCTAAAAGTGAAATAATGGAATTAAGAAATATATATAACGTCCTTTAACTGGTTATTTAGCAAGTTCCAGAATATCCTAGCATTTTTGGAGCGTATAGCAATGTTAGTGGACACGGATTGTGGCCTATTTAATTGCCAGTAAGATGCTAGTTGACAAGCAACCGTGGTCCACTGGTCTTTAACCTCTATAGGCTAGTAGTATCATGTGTCGATAGGACCTTAGGACACTTACAATTAAATAAACACTGAACTAACTCACTAAACTGGGACTTCTCTTCTTCTGTGAAGAATGAACTCTTGTTAACTCAAATATGAATTATATGTTGAGGTTGACAGTTAGGCTACTCTCCTCTTCCTCATCAGACCGTTTCTTTCCTCTTCCTCATCAGTTACTCCTCTTACTTATTAAAGCATTAGTACCGGCATAAACATGCTGGAGGTTGCTTTTCTATGAATTTAAGATTTTTAATGGCTATTGAAAACTGAAAAAATTAAGAAAGTCACACACACCCAAATACATATTATTCATTATAACTCATTGCTGAACTAACGTTTTGGCACCCTTCTGGGTGAAGTACGACCTAAAACTGACCACCCTGTTGCAGGATTACAAACACTTGTAGTGTATTTGAGATTTAAAAACACTTCTGAAGTTTGTAATTTTCACTCTTAAATTTCATACTGCGCCACCCGGGAGGCCCCCGGGTGACACATTTTTAAAATGGAGTCAATAAGTTATTGTGCACTTCTTCTTGGTTAAACACAAATTAACAAGCTGATCATATTATCGATCAGAATAGGAGATTGGAATAAGTGTCATTTTATGCAATGGTGTGTTGAACTCCAACACCATGATTGACAGTAAGCTTCTTTCCTGGGTGATCCATTAATAATGGTGCACATTCACAGTGCACCACCCATCCATCCCTAGTTTTCTCCACCTATATTTAAATCAAATGCAAATAACAAAATATAGCTGCAAGCAGCAATGCCGGGTTTCAAGCTGTGGGCCCAATGTGCCACCATCAGGACAAATTAGACACACCACCCTAAAATGAGCTAAATCTGTGCTCCTTATCACGCTTGCCAAATATCAGAACTCCAAATGAAACAGATCATGCAATATGCATATTTTGGACTATTTTTAATGATGTTGACTACTTTAAAATTCTTCTTCTCCCAGAACCACTACACCAGTCAGCACCACATTTGGTATGTACAGTGCCTTCAGAAAGTATTCACACCCCTTTTGTTGTGTTACAAAGTGGGATTAAAATGGATTTAATTGTATTTTTTTGTCAACGATCACCATTGGCCTCATGGTGAAATCCCTGAGTGGTTTCCTTCCTCTCCGTCAACTGAGTTAGGAAGGACTCTTGTATTGACTCTTCTAGTGAATAATTGTTGATTCAAGACATTTCAGTTTTTAATTTGACTAAAAACATAATTCCACTTCGATATTATGTGGTATTGTGTGTAGATCAGTGGCATAAAAAAATCTATTTGAAATTCAGGCTGTAACACAACAAAATGTGTAAAAAGTCAAGGGGTGTGAATACTTTCTGAAGGTACTGCTGCTATCTATGGATGCACATCTTCAAACACAACATTTTCCAACACTTTTGCTCAAACAATATGGCAGCAATAAGCCAATGAATCTGCATGAATGATTTTCCCTGTCCAATAATGTCACCATGCGGCCAAGCTGAGCCATACTTTAATTGACAAATTAGCTAGACTCATATCCCTTAGGATGTGTGCTATATAATATTGCCTTGAGAGAGCTTGGTCCATAGATGCTATATACAAAGTTTCATCTAGAAATCCATCATGGTGGACTTTATGGGTCCTTGAGGCAAATGTGTTGCCTGTGAGGAGAGGGAAATGAGTACCAAATTCCAGGACTATGTCACACGGATGGGGTGAGGTGACTGACCTTTCAAAGTTTCCATTTTAAATAAATTGTTATAGCTCCACCAAGTGGCCAATTTGCATGGCATTGTATGATATGCTGAGGCCCTTGGCCCTTTACCATCATGCAAGGTTGCACTCTCCCTAGTTTTCTCCACCTATATTTAAATAGATTGCAAATAACAAATACAATTTTGCGACACTCTCTCTCACACCCAGAGAGGGTTGAGGGCTAAAGGAAAGGATTAATCTCCTTGTTTCAACATAGAGAGAAGCAATGGTTTCTAGGGGCACTTCCAGCTATATTTAAATATAATTCAAATGACAAACACGATTTGTCGACATTCTCTCTCAAAGAGGAGGTTCTTCTAGGGAAGGGTTCATCTCTGTCTGTTAACATCATGAGAAACAGGGGTTTCTGGGAAGGGGGGCAACTCCATGCTTTAAGCCCCTAACTTAAACAAGCTTGCATGTTAGCTCCCATTCACCCCTCGCTCCCTCAACCAAGCTAAAGTTTATCAATGAGCTTTCAATTACCAACAACAGTCTTTTTTCACAAATATCAATCCATGTCTGTATCTACACTGTTATAACACTGTTATTCATGGTTATAATGGGTGAAATATTGTTAGTAGGGAAAAGATCAGTTCTTCATGCCAGTAAGGTAACTTGATGTATTCTGACAATGAAGTGAAAATGTTCCACAACACCAGTAATGCAAATGTTTTTTAAGATTATGATTTGGGGATTCTTCATGATGGGATTTTCAAGGATTACAGATGAAATATGAGAGTTCTCACACACTTTCGGGCATAGGCAGGTTGCATAATTTCCATATATTTAGGCAAATTAGGGTAGACTATTCATCATTGTGGGTCGGATTAAGGTTTGCAGTTCCGAGAACAAGATGAGGGCCACCTTGGTTTAAAAGTTGCCCTTCATTTCCATACAATTTTATCAATTGTCAGTGAGCCATAGTGTGCATTGTTGATCCAACATTGGAGGAGGACAGTGCTCTTGCCCAACCATTTTATCCGCAGAGAGATAAAATCAACCTAGGGATTTGCAAGCCAACTAAAAAAGTGCTCTTGCCTCGACCATGGTCCATGAAAATGTTGTCAATTTTCAGCCCTATTGCCATTCTTTAAAAAATCTTCGAACCTTCAATTTAAATTTAGACCATTTCAGCCTTCTTTTAAAAATATTTGGACCCATTTCAATTTGGAAAAACTTTTAGCTAGACTCTGAGAACTCAATTGTGGCAGGGCCTCTGACTTTCCCTCACATAGAAAATAAAATGTCTTTGGACCAGTAGGGAGCTGATTTTGTCCAGCTTGTGCCTTAAATGCTCTTCCCTTGTCTCTCAATAACTCAACTAATCTCCTCCCCAACCCCTGTCCCTTCACTCTTTCTTTAAGTAAGTTGTATGGTATTGCTTTCCAAAAGAGCGGTGAGAAAAGAGAGGTAAAAAAGAAAGTGAGAAACTCATAGTGGTTTTTGCTAGGGTTGCCCCATTGTGGTGGGCCTGAATGGGAGGACAATCTCTGGTTCCTTGGGCTTCATCCTTGAGTGATTCGGAAGAAAAATAATCACCCCCATGAAATCAAAGTGTTCTCTGTAGAAGGGAAGGACTAAAGCTGCTTGCTGGGCACCCCAGGCCCCTCTCCCCCAGGCCCTCTCCCCTCTTCTGCCCAGGTCAGGGAGCCCTGCTACCATTCTCCTTTCCTGCTTCCACGAACAAGTTCACTTTCTCGCACACACACACACACACACACACACACACACACACACACACACACACACACACACACACACACACACACACACACACACACACACACACACACCAACACACCACCCACACACACACACACACACACACACACACACACACACACACACACACTAATTAGTCAGAGTGTCCCATGGGTGCGAGTTAAAGCAAAGAGAGTGAGGGGTCTGCAGGTGTCCTTGTGTGGACTAGAGGATGGATAAATGGACAACGTTCATCGCCTCGCCAGCTACTGACCAAAAGTGGAAGAAAGACAAAGTGCCCACGCAGATGGAAAAGTGATAATAAGATAAAAGAGGAGGGCTTTTGAAAGAATACTTTGGTCCCAACAGCCCCAATATTGGTTTAAATCCGTGCTCTAAAAACAGAGTTTAGCGGAGAAAAAAAGACTCCCTTTTCAGCCAGATGAGTAAGATTTAGCAAGAGCACTCACCATGAATAATAATAAATTGAACACAGAAACAAAGGATCCCCCCAAAAAACATTTATTGTTATGTAAACTGATCTCAATGAGTGAGCTTTGAATGTCTCACTGGTTAGAGAATATTTATCTTTTGTATTAATATCACACACTGAAATTTCACAATCCACTCTTTCAAAGTTCCCTCTTTACAGGAATGTTGAAACTGAACAAAATACTACTTTGAACGGATTTTAACGTAAAGGAATATACAAGTGTAAAGCACATGGAGAGTTTGTTACATATGAGCACCAAAAGCATTGGGACAGTGACATATTATTTGTCGTTTTGGCTCTGGACTCCAGCACTTTGGATTTGAAATGATACAAAGACAGTCAGCTTTAATTTGAGAGTATTTTCTTCATCCATATCAGGTTAATCGTTTAGAAATTATAGCACATTTTGTACATAGTCCCCCCATTTTAGGGAACCAAAAGTATTGGGACAAATTCATTTCCATGTGTATTAAAGTAGTCAAATGTTTCATATTTGGTACCACAAACAATTGCTGTATTTTTTGTTTGTGTTTCAGATTAATACTAATGAATAGTAAATAATGTATTATGTCATTTTGGAGTCACTTTTATCGTGAACAAGAATGGAATATGTTTCTAAACACTTCTACACCATGATTACGGATAGTCCTGAATGAATCGTGAATAATGATGAGTGAGAAAGCTACAGATGCAGAAATATCATACCCCCAAGACATGCTAACCTCTCACCATTACAATAACAGGGAAGGTTAGCATTGTTGGGGGGGTGGGGGGATATTTGATATCTTTCTCACTCACATGTACAGCACCAGTCAAAGTTTGGACACACCTACTCAGTCAAGGGTCTTTCTTTATTTTTTACTATTTTCTACATTGTAGAATAATAGTAAAGACATCAAAACTATGAAATAACAGATACGGAATTATATAATAACCAAAAAAGTGTTAAACAAATCCATATATATTTTAGATTCTTCAAAGTAGCCACCCTTTGCCTTGATGACAGCTTTGCACACTCTTGGCATCCTCTCAACCAGCTTCACCTGGAATGCTTTCCCAACAGTCCCGAAGGAGTTCCCACATATGCTGAGCACTTGTTGGCTGCTTTTCCTTCACTCTGCAGTCCAACTCATCCCAAACCATTTCAAATGGGTTGAGGTCAGGTGATTGTGGCAGCTAGATCATCTGATGCAGCACTCAATCACTCTCCTTCTTGGTCAAATAGCCCTTACACAGCCTGGAGGTGTGTTGGGTCATTGTCTTGTTGAAAAGCAAAGGATAGTCCTACTAAGCACAAACCAGATGGGATGGTGTATCGCTGCAGAATGCTGTGGTGGCCATGCTGGTTAAATTTAAATCTAAATAAATCAATGACAGTGTCACCAGCAGAGCACCCCACACCATCACACCTCCTCCATGCTTCACAGTGGGAACCACACAAGCGGAGATCATCTGTTCAGGGCTATTTTCTGTATATCACCCCTACCTTGTCACAACACAACTGACTGGCTCAAATGCATTAAGAAGGAAAGAAATTCCACAAATTAACAAGGCACACCTGTTAATTGAAATGCATTCCAGGTGACTACCTCATGAAGCTGGTTGAGAGAATGCCAAGAGTGTGCAAAGCTGTCATCAAGGCAAAGGGTGGCTACTTTGAAGAATGTCAAATATAAAATATATTTGGATTTGTTTAATACTTTTTTGGTTACTACATGATTCCATGTGTTATTTTAAATAAAATTTAAAAAAGGTCATAGTTTTGATGTCTTCACTATTATTCTACAATGTAGAAAATAGTCAAAATAAAGAAAAACCCTTGAATGAGTAAGTGTGCCCAAACTTTTGACTGGTACTGTATATCTACCAGATCTCACAGTCTCAATCGTTAAAAGTATTTTTATTTAACCTTAATTTAACTAGGCAAGTCAGTTAGGAACAAATTCTTATTTACAATGACGGCCTATGCAGTTCCTTAGACTGCTGCACCACTCGGGAGACAAGTAAGAGTTTAGGTTTTGGATAGGCTTAAACAAAAATATAAAAAACGACTTTCTATCGCTGGATTCAAACTTGCAACCTTCGGAATCAGAGGCAGATTCTTACATGGGAGGTTGGCCTTTTTTTTGGTTGGGGTATGATATTTTAGTGTCTAACCTTCTCACTCATATATGTAGCTTCTAGCTCTCACAGTCTCACATCAGAATTAGAAGTTCATTCATGATTCTCAAATGTCAAATTTCAAATTTGTTCCAAACGTCAAATTTCGAAGTGTATAAGAATAAGTTCAGGCATTAACTCCAAATTCTTAAGGTTATGCATTAACTCTGAATGGTTAAGGTAACGGTTAAGGTTTGCGATAGGCTTAAAACAAAAAATATGAAAAACAACATTCTATTACTGGATTCAAACTTGCAACCTTTGGAATCAGAGGCAGACACAACGCCATAACAAAATCGAAACCTACTTGAAGATAACACTGTTGCCCCTTGTGGCCGGTTTCCGCGTCATCTCCCAACGTCAAATACTGACTTGYAATCACGGGTGATCCGGCTGAAATATATACGCTCCCCTCCTCATTTATTTGAACAGTGAAGCAATTTTCTTTTTTTTTTACATTTGGCTCTATCCTCAAGCATTTTCAATTTGAGATCAAATGTTTCATATGAGGGTATTTTCATACATATCTGTTTACCGCTGAAAATGAAAACACTATGTATCTAGTGCCCTCATTTGAAGAATTATTTGTATTTGGAAAAATTCACTAATAGTGTATTAAAGCAGTCAAAAGTTAAGTATTTGGTCCCATATTCCTAGCACGCAATGACTACATCAAACGTTTGACTCTACAAACTTGTTGGATGCATTTGAAGTTTGTTTTAATTGTGTTTTGGATAATGTTTTGCCCAATAGGAACTGAATGGTGAATAATGTATTGTATCATTTTGGCGTCACTTTTATTGTAAATAAGAATATAAGATGTTTCTGAACACTTATGGATAATCATGAACAAATTATGAATATGGGACCAAATACTATGTTTTTGACTACTTTAATAGACTTTAAGTGAATTTGTCCAAATACTTCTGACTGGGGGGAGTAGATACATAGTGCTTTCATTTCTAAACAGTGAAACAGATACAATGGGTATTGTAAGTCTTTTTTCACATTTTGTTGCGTTACAAAGTGGGATTGATATAGATTGAATTGTGATTTTTTGGGGTCATTGATCTACACACTCTGTGTGAAATAATAGAGGTTGAAATTATTTTTTAAGGACTACCGCTTCCTCTGTCACCCATACATACCACATCTATCTGTAAGGTCCCTCAGTCAAATATTGAACTTGAAGCACAGATTCAACTACAAAGACCAGGGAAAAGCCTCATAAAGAAGGGCAGTGATTGGTAGATGGGTAAAAATAACAAATCAGACATTGAATATCTCTTTAAGAATGGTCAAGATAATAGTTATGCTGTGGAGGATGTACTAAACCACACAGAGATACATGAGATACATTTGTCCTTCTGAACTGTGCTGCAGGACAGGAAGGAAACATTGCCCTCATGGTGACATCCCTGAGTTGATTTTAAAACAGCTACAGAGTTCAATGGCTGTGACAGGAGAAAACTGTGGACAGATCAACAACATTGTAGTGACTCCACAATAATGACCTCAATGACAGAGTGAAAAAAATTATACAAATATACAGAATAAAAATATTCCAAAACATGCATCCTGCATGTTCAATACTGCAAAATACTGCAAAAGAAATGGCTAAGAAATACACGTTTTGGCCTAAATGCAAAGCCTTATGTTTGGGAAAATCCAACACAACACGTCACTGAGGAACTGCCTCCTTATTTTCAAGCATGGTGGTGGCTGCATCATGATATGGTTATGCTTGACAACTGCAACATCTGGGGAGTTTTTCAGGATAAAAATAAATGGAATTAAGCTAAGCACAGGCAAAATCCTAGAGGAAAACCTGGTTCAGTCTGCTTTCCAACAGACACTGGCAGACAAATTCATCTTTCAGCAGGACAATAACCTAAAACACAAGGCCAAATATACATTTGAATTGCTTACCAAGACGACATTGAAGAGTGTTAAGTGGCCTAGTTACAGTTTTGACTTTAATCGGCTTGAAAATCTATGGCAAGACTTCGAAATGGCTGTCTAGCAATCATCAACAACCAACTTGACAGAGCTTGAATCATTTTTGTGCAAATTAGCAAATATTGTACAATCCATGTACAATCCAAAGACTCACAGCTGTAATCACTGCCAAATGTGATTCTAACATGTATTGACTTAGGGGTGTGAATAATTATGTAAATTAGATATTTCTGTATTACATTTTCAATACATTTCCAAACATTTCTAAAACATGTTTTTAGACATGGAAGTTGCTCATCTTTATCAATGGATGTTATTCAGTTGTTGCCATGCACCTGCGGCAAGGATATCTCAGATGTGCAAGTGCCTTTTGACATTTTAAAGATTAATAAAAAAATAAAACACTGATGTACCTTGATTAGATAAGTGTTCACCCCCCTGAGTAAATACATGTTAGAAACACGTTTGGCAGTGATTAGAGGTGTGAGTCTTCATGGATAAGTCTCTAACAGCTTTGTACACCTGGATTGTCCATTATTAAAATAAAAATATTCAAGCTCTGTCAAGGAGTTGGGGATCAAGTCATATTCCTTGCCAATGACAAGCATACCCATAACATGATGCAGCCACCACTATGCTTGAAAATATGAAGAGTGGTACTTAGTGATGTGTTGTGTTGGATTTGCTCCAAACATAACACTTTCTATTCAGGACAAAAAATGTATTTCTTTGCCACGTTTTGCAGTTTTACTTTAGTGCCTTATTGCAAACAGAATGCTTGTTTTGGAATATTTTTTTCTGTACAGGCTTCCTTCTTTTCTCTCTTTCATTTAGGTTAGCATTTTGGAGTAACTACAATGTTGTTGATCCATCCTCAATTTTCTCCTATCAGAGCCTTTTAACTCTGTAACTGTTTTAAAGTGACTATTGGCCTCATGGTGAAATCTCTGAGCAGTTTCCTTCTTCTCTGTAAACTGAGTTAGGAAGGACGCCTGTTGATACACTATCCAAATCCTAATTCATAACTTCACCATGCTCAAAGGGATATTTAGCATCTGCTTTTTTATTTTTACACTACCAATCGGTGTCCTTTGCGAGGTGTTGAAAAATATCCCTGGTCTTTGCGGTTGAATCTGTGCTTGAAATGTACTACTCGATTGAGGGACATTTACAGATAATTGTATGTGTGGGGTACAACGATGGGGTAGTTATTAAAAAATCATGTTAACCACTATTATTCAACACAGAATGAGTCCATGCAACTTATTTTGCGATTTGTTAAGCACATTTTTACTCCTAAATTTATTTAGGCTTGCCATAACAAAGGGGTTGAATACTTATTGATTGCCTCATGACATTTCAGCTTTAAATGTTTTATAAAAAATAAAAAAAATCTACAAACAAAATCCCACTTTGACATTATGGGGTATTGTGTGTAGACTAGTGAAACAAAATCTCAATTTATTCCATTTTTAATTCAGACTGTAACACAACAAAATGTGGAAAAAGTCAAGGGGTGTAAATACTTTCAGAAGGCACTGTATATATTTCCACACTATGACATTGTAATAATATTGTGAAATCATGAAAATTATGATAATGCCCTTTTAGTGTGAGAGGTGTTTGAAAAGATTGCTTGAAATTTCAGCCTGTTTTTGTGTGATGAATTTCTGGAGTGCCTGGTGATATCACCAGGCGGTAAATTAGTTAATGGACTAATAAGAACGAGAGTTCCAAACCTCTCTGTCAATAACAGCTAGTTTTCAGTTTTCCCCTTCCACTCAGACCACTGCCAGAAAGTCCTAGCAACAACATTGTTTCTTAACATTCTCTGAATGTTCTGAGAACATGACTTTAAATAGAACCATGAAGAAACCTGCAGAAAATGTTACGCTGAAGTACTGAAATTCCCACAGAAGAACGTTGTTTTTTAAAGTTCTCTGAACATCCTGAGAACATTACTTTAAATAGAACAATGAGGAAACCTATAGAAAACGTTATGCTGAAGTACTGAAATTCTCACAGAAGAACATTGTTTTTAATCCATAACATAATTCTCAGAATGTTATGTGCTAGCTGGGTATCCTGCACCATTCCCAGAATGTTGTGGGATGGTTGTATGCAAAATAACCATAGGACAGCCACACTTTCACCAAAAATATTATGTGCTATCTGGGTTGTATTATTGTGGAGTGACACTTAAATAAATACAGTCATGTACAGCATTTCGCTACACCCGCAATAACATCTGCTAAACATGTGTATGTGACCAATACATTTGATTTGATGTCTAAATGTTGTTTGTATGTCATTTTGACAACCTAATGCAAAGCAAATTGCCCCTGCTGATTTGCCCAGCAGGCATATTTTGTAACATCATGGTCAGGTTGTAAGGCGATTGTAAAAGGACATTATTTAGACATCTTTTTAGTGACCAGGAAAATACGTCTTAAATTGGTTGTATAATCTGACGTCACATCAACCAGAAAAACCAATTTCAACCCGGAAATGACGTCATTATGACGTCCCATGCCAAACTTTGCTTGCTGGGTGAGGGATGAGGATGACTCTTTACTTTACTCTAGTCCCAGAGGTTCTTTTCTTGCGTATGTCCTGGATCAGCCGGCGATAGGCCACCCGGCCTGCTAGGTCTCGGTCCAGCCCGGCCAAGACATGGTAGTACTCCTCCGGGTCCAAGGGTACGTCACACAGCCGCAGAGCTGCTCGGAACTCGCCTGGGGAGAGGTAGCCGCTGGCAGAGCTGTCCAGCCTGCGGAAGGCCCGACGCAGAATCTTGCCCTGCCGCTGAAGCTGGGTGGAGGGTGTCATGGGGAGATGGGGAGGTTTTCAACTCAAAACAACATTAATAAAACTGTAGTGTAATTCTTATTAATCGTTCTGCTTATGTGACTCAATAAAAACAATTGTTCAGAAAAAAGAACCAATACTAATAATGGTTCTCATTCAAGAAGTCTTGCATAACTAACTTTTTCCAAAGGAGTGTTATAATTTTCTTTTAGCAGCAATTATTCGATAAAGCTCATTATGAAATTGAATCAGTGTAAGGTTTTCATCATGCAGAATGGGGTTTAACTAGATCTTGTAGTCTATGAGGATATGGAAGTGGATTGAAATATCCTAAATCTATGGTAGAACACACTGGTTAAAAGTTAGTCAGTGTACCTTCTTCCTTAGTCTTGAGCTCAGTGGTACTTGGTCACACAAGGAAGAGCCTTTCTCTGCAGACAGATCCTCTGTTTCGTTATGGAACTGCAGTATGCCGGCCATGTTGGATCCATGCCTCCACGGCTGTTTCCGTCTCCCAAAGGGCCTCAGGAACTCAACGAAGGAAACCCTGAGGATGGAGTGTTGCTGCTTATTCACGTTATAAGGATCAAAACCATTGGCCATAGCCACTTGAGGAATGTAGCTGAGGCACAATCAGATGGAACATCAGTCTGATGGTTCCAGATCCACCCTCTGATTCTAGAAGCAATTTTAGGTTTGTGCAAAAATGTTAGGTTTGTGTAAAAACTTAAACAGGGATAGGCCATCCTGTATGTCAACTAGTCAGAATTCCTGGCAATTCACCCACCTTCCATCCCTGTTGATGTCAAACTTTCGAGCCAGCATCTCCCACTCGTAGTCATCGAGGTGCGCACACAGACCTTTCAGCACTTCCTGGAACTCCTTCTGGCTCACAAACCCCGTCCTATAAGGATCCAACTCCTCGAACTCCTCCCGCAACTCATCCAATGACAGCTCCACCTAGGCCAGTGTAGAGGGAGGGAAATAATGGCGACAATTAGAAAAAGTTGACCTGGGCCAAAGATGGGGTTAGGTAGATTAACCCTGGGCAGACTGCAGATGTGAACAGCGGCTAGCACAGTCCACACATACGCTTAGGGACGCCAAGGGCAGTAGAAAAGCTAAAGATGGAGGAATATTACATCTCCACATTTTTCAGCGGCTAGTAGCTGCTGTGAAAGGATCTTAAGCACAATAGACACGTCTCAGGAGGAACTAAAGGCTTAGAGATTGGGTGTAAGCGACGTGTTCCACTTAGAGACGACACAACAGTTCTGCTTAAACTTGATCACTTTCTGGGCCATAAAAGGACCTTACACTAGAACCGCCATAGGCCCTGCGGTTTGATTTTGTAATTAAAATAAATCTGCCTTTTTTAAAGCAAAGTCCTCCTTCTTCCCTGACTTTTCCTAATTGCCCAGTTGTCAGAGTTTTAAAATCACAAACAGCAAAGTATTGAGAGCCTGTTTACCTGTTTTCCCACCTAATTTAAGGGGCCAAGACAAATGCGCTGCTGGGCGTTGGTACCCAGGCGGCTGTACGTTGGTCCTGCTGCTCTGATTGGATAAAGCAAAGCTGTCACCGTTCACTCGCTTCATATTTCACGCAAGCTGTCTCAGTTCACTCACTTCATAATTTACCCGATCACTTCTCACAGCATGTTTCGGTCTGATCATTTAGATTGCTGCTGCATCCTGTTAGTCTGCTACTATAATAAATCAATAGGCGAGGATGTTTGCTAGCAAGCTATCAATGTGCATAAAATCTTACAAGCGAAATGAGATTAGGGAAAGATCTGTGATAGCCTAATCAATTATGTTTGTTTTGTTCCTTTATTTTTTCCAGACACCTTGATCACTGAAGCCGAGACCATAGTGGATGGGGAAACGTCACTGGATTTGGTAGCTGGCACCGATCGATCCAAGGATTCTCCCCCAATCAAATTTCCTTGGCTCCTAACCCGTTATCAAACTCACAGGAACCAGTGCTACTCAGCCCAGGATGCAAGCATCTCTACTCAGATAAGCAAATACTTTGATGTCATCCAAGACATTGACACAGATGCTGCACTCATCTTCTGGGCTAAAAGCAAAGACAGATTCCCAAATCTATACACATGGGCAATGAAGGTCTTATCAATCCCTGTCTCCTCAGCACCGGTCGAGAGGAATTTTAGTAGAGGGTCATCATGCCATCATGAGACCCCACTGCGCTCGTTTAGGTCATAGAAGGGTCACTGCACTTGTATTTCTGAAATGCAATCATACCCCGTTGTAGTTGATCTCTGATAAGAGCTACACCCATCCATTCACTTTCCTCAAGCATTTCAAATTGGTATGAAATGGCTTAATTGAAGCTGGTAATGTGATTTGAAATGCCAAGATTACACAGTCGGACATTTACATACAGTACACCTTAGCCAAATACATTTAAACTCAGTTTTTCACAACTCCTGACATTTAATCCTAGTAAAAAATGTCCTGTCTTAGGTCAGTTAGGATCACAACTTTATTTTAAGAATGTGAAATGTCAGAATAATAGTAGAGAGAATGATTTATCTCAGTTTTTATTTCTTTCATCACATTCCCAGTGGGTCAGAAGTGTACATACACTAAATTAGTATTTGGTAGCATTGCCTTTAAATTGTTTAACGGGTCAAACGTTTTGAGTAACCTTCCACAAGCTTCCCACAATAAGTTGAGTGAATTTTGGCCCATTCTTCCTGACAGACCTGGTGTAACTGAGTCAGGTTTGTAGGCCTCCTTGTTCGCACAAGCTTTTTAAGTTCGGCCCACAAATGTTCTATGGGATTGAGATCAGGGCTTTGTGATGGCCACTCCAATACCTTGACTTTGTTGTCCTTAAGCCATTTTGCCACAACTTTGGAAGTATGCTTGGGGTCATTGTTCATTTTGAAGACCCATTTGCGACCAAGCTTTAACTTCCTGACTGATGTCTTGAGATGTTGCTTCAATATATCCACATCATTTTCCTTTCTCATGATGTGACGTGCACCAGTCCCTCCTGCAGCAAAGCACCCCCACAACATGATGCTGCCACCCCATGCTTCACGGTTGGGATGGGTTCTTCGGCTTGCAAGCCTCCCTCTTTTCCCTCTAAACATAACGATGGTCATTTTGGCAAAACAGTTCTATTTTTGTTTCATCAGACCAGAGGACATTTCTCAAAAAAGTACGATCTTTGTCCCCATGTGCATTTGCAAACCGTAGTCTGGCTTTTTTTAATGGCGGTTTTGGAGCAGTGGCTTCTTCCTTGCTGAGCGGCCTTTCAGGTTATGTCGATATAGGACTCGTTTTACTGTGGATATAGATACTTTTGTACCTGTTTCCTCCAACATCTTCACAAGGTCCTTTGCTGTTGTTCTGGGATTGATTTGCACTTTTCGCAACAAAGTATGTTCATCTCTAGGAGATAGAACGCGTCTCCTTCCTGAGCGGTATGACAGCTGCGTGGTCCCATGGTGTTTATACTTGCATACTATTGTTTGTACAGATGAACGTGGTACCGTCAGGCATTTGGAAATTGCTCCCAAGGATCAACCAGACTTGTGGAGGTCTACAATTTTTTTCCTGAGGTCTTGGCTGATTTCTTTTGATTTTCCCATGAATTTGAAGGGAGGCCTTGAAATACATGCACAGGTACACCTCCAATTGACTCAAACTATGCCAATTAGCCTATCAGAAGCTTCTAAAACCATGACATAATTTTCTGGAATTTTCCAAGCTCTTTAAAGGCACAGTCAACTTAGTGTATGTAAACTTCTGACCCACTGGAATTGTGATACAGTGAATTATAAGGGAAATAATCTGTCTGTAAACAATTGTTGGAAATATTACTTGTGTCATGCACAAAGTAAATGTCCTAACCGACTTGCCAAAACTATAGTTTGTTAACAAGAAATTTGTGGTGGTTGAAAAAAATGAGTTTTAATGACTCCGACCTAAGTGTATGTAAACTTCCGACTTCAACTGTATGTGCACAGTATACTCTAGCCTGTGAAATGAAAATATTGGCTTTATGATTTGAATATATCAGAATGACAAGATATAAAATACATTTTATATTTTGAGTTGGTGTTGAAATTACTTGATGAAATCTTTTTCAACTTGTTTGTTTTATTTATCATTAATGATACACTAAATTACCAATAGTATGCTGATACCTGCTCGTTGAACATTTCATTCCAAAATCATGGGCATTAATATGGAGTTGGTCCCCCCTTTGCTGCTACAACAGCCTCCACTCTTCTGGGAAGGCTTTCCACTAGATGTTGGAACATTGCTGAGGGGACTTACTTCCATTCAGCCACAAGTGCAATGGTGAGGTCGGGCACTGATGTTGGGGTTGAGGTCAGGGCTCTGTGCAGGCCAGTCAAGTTCTTCCACATCAATCTTGACAAACCATTTCTTTATGGACCTCGCTTTGTGCACAGGGGCATTGTCATGCTGAAACAGGAAAGGGCCTTCCCCAAACTGTTGCCACAAAGTTGGAAGCACAGAATCGTCTAGAATGTCATTGTATACTGTGTCGTTAATATTTCCCTTCACTGGAAGTAAGAGGCCTAGCCCAACCCATGAAAAACAGCCCCAGACCATTATTCGTCCTCCACCAGACGTTATAGTTTGCAACTATGCATTGGGGCAAGTAGCTTTCTCCTGGCATACGCCAAACCCAAATTCGTCCGATGGTGAAGCCAGATGCCAGAGGGTGAAGCGTGATTCATCACTCCAGAGAACGCGTTTCCACTGCTCCAGAGTCCAATGGCGGCGCGCTTTACACCACTCCAGCCGACGCTTGGCATTGCGAATTGTGATCTTAGGCATGTGTGCAGCTGCTCAGCCATGGAAACCCATTTCACGAAGCTCTTGACGAGTAGTTATTGTGCCGACATTGCTTCCAGAAGCAGTTTGGAATTCGGTAGTGAGTGTTGCAACCGAGGACAGACAATTTTTTACGGGCTGTGTGCTTCAACACTTGGCGGTCCCGTTCTGTGAGCTTGTGTGGCCTACAATTTCGCGGCTGAACCGTTGCTCCTAGACGTTTACCCTTCACAATAACAGCACTTACAGTTGACTGGGGCAGCTCTAGCAGGGCAGAAATGTAATGACCTGCCTCGTTGCAAAGGTGGCATTCAGTAAGGCCATTCTACTGCCAACGTTTGTCTATGGAGATTGCATGGCTGTGTGCTCAATTTTATACACCTGTCAGCAACGGATGTGGCTGAAATAGCCGAAACCACTCATTTAAAAATGTGTCCACATACTTTTGTATATATATTGTATGTCACAGTAGTTCCTTATAAATACCTTTGCTGTCTTTTAATCAGGACAGTTTGCTGAAGTGACAATTCAAATAAACTTTTGTTTTCGATATGATCACCATAAACTGCAAAGCTGTCATCTATTTATACCAGTACTACACTCTACTGTATATACCACATGCAATGGTTTTCATATATCTTATAGCCTACCTTGTAGGAACCGTTTTGGCTTACCTTGCTATGTCATTTAATGTGTTCGGTATATGTTGTATGTCTAGGGATGTTTGAACTTGTTTTGTAAACTGGAGGGCACTATATGTTGGGTCAAGGGTCACTGGTCATGTATTATGCAGTCAATTCGGATATTTTTTCCACTAATTGGTCTTTTGACCAATCACATCAGATCTTTTTCAGATCTGATTAGTCTAAAGACCAATTTGTGAAAAAAAGACTAGAATTGGGCTGCATGTCTAAACACAGCCAAGTTAGCATAGAAGTCTGGTGTGAATTTAAATCAGAGGAAAGGCTCAATTAGTCTGTCCCTCAATTTAACCGCACACCAGCTGATGGGGAAATTCTATGTATGTAGTGGCTAATCTCTGAGCCACCTCTTGCACATGTTGAGAGCAGTTAATGACGCAAGTCAGTCATTTGAAATGCAATTTTTTWGATAAATGGATTGGCTTCTGTCACTTAGTAAATAATCCAGTTTAGTGGATTTAGTTTCTAAAGAATGGGGTGGAAGAGAGAATGCATACAGCATCACCCATTTTTTCCTGGGTGTGTCAGCTCTTCCACCCCAAACGGCATGGGCACGGTCTTTTGGGATGTGGTCTCCCAGGGCTCTCATAGGGCCATCGCTTATACCAGGCTGCAGCAAGTCAGTCTGGATAGATGCTGAAAGTGGGCTTTCTCAGGACACAGCATCTAGCGCCATGACCTAAGATGTCAGGCAATATATATTGTACACTACCTTTCAAAAGTTTGGGGTTACTTAGAAATGTCCTTGTTTTTGAAAGAAAAGCTATTTTTTTTGTCCATTCAAATAAGATCAGAAATACAATGTAGACATTGTTAATGTTGTAAATGACTATTGTAGCTGAAAACAGCTGATCTTTATGGAATATCTACATAGGCGTACAGAGGCTCATTATCAGCAACCATCACTCCTGTGTTCCAATGGCACGTTGTGTTAGCTAATCCAAGTTTATCATTTTAAAATGTTAATTGATCATTAGAAAACCCTTGTGCAATTATGTTAGCACAGCTGAAAACTGTTGTCCTGATTAAAGAAGCAATAAAACTGTCCTTCTTTAGACTAGTTGAGTACCTTGAGCATCAGCATCTGTGGGTTCGATTACAGGCTCAAAATGGCCAGAAACAAATAACTTTGTTCTGAAACTCGTCAGTCTATTCTTGTTCTGAGAAATGAAGGCTATTCCATACGAGAAATTGCCAAGAAACTGAAGATCTCGTACAATGCTGTGTACCACTCCCTTCACAAAACAGCGCAAACTGGCTCTAACCASAATAGAAAGAGAAGTGGGAGGCCCCGGTGCACAACTGAGCAAGAGGACAAGTAGAATGTCTTTCTTCTTTCTTTCTTTCTTTAAAAAAAAAGGAAATGTCTAAGTAACCCCAAACTTTTGAACGGTAGTGTATATATACATACAGTACCAGTCAAATGTTTGGACACACCTACTCATTCTAGGATTTTTCTTTATTTTTCCTATTTTCTACATTGTAGAATAATAGTGAAGACATCAAAACTATGAAATAACACATATGGAATCATGTAGTAATCAAAAAACTGTTAAACAAATCTAAATATATTTTATATTTGAGATTCTTTAAAGTAGCCACCCTTTATGACAGCTTTGCACACTCTTGGAATTCTCTCAACCAGCTTCATGAGGTAGTCACCTGGAATGCATTTAAATGAACAAGTATGCCTTGTTAAAAATGTAATTTGTTGAATTTCTTTCCTTCTTAATGCGTTTGAGCCAATCAATTGTGTTGTGACAAGGTAGGGGAGGTATACAGAAGATAGCCCTATTTGGTAAAAAATCAAGTCCATATAATGGCAAGAACAGCTCAAATAAATAAATAGAAATGACAGTCCAACATTACTTTAAGACATGAAGATCAGTCAATGCGGAAAATGTAAAGAACTTTGAAAGTTTCTTCAAGTGCAGTCGCAAAAACCATCAAGCACTATGATGAAACTGGCTCTCATGAGGACCGCCACAGGAAAGGAAGACCCAGAGTTACCTCTGCTGCAGAGGATACGTTTGTTAGAGTTACCAGCCTCAAAAATTGCAGGTAAAATAAATGTTTCACAGAGTTCAAGTAACAGACACATCTCAACATCAACTTTTCAGAGGAGACTGCGTGAATCAGGCCTTCATGGTAAAATAGCTGGTATTGCAGGTAAAAAAAAACACTATAAAAAGGACACCAATAAGAAGAAGAGACTTGCTTGAAACACCAGCAATGGACATTAGACCGGTGGAAATCTTTCCTTTGGTCTGATGAGTCCAAACTTGAAATTTTTGGTTCCAACTGCCATTTCTTTGTGAGACGCAGAGTAGGTGAACGGATGATCTCCGCATGTGTGGTTACCACCGTGAAGCATGGAGGAGGAGGTGTGATGGTGTGGGGGTGCTTTGCTGGTGACACTGTCTGTGATTTATTTAGAATTCAATGCACACTTAACCAGCATGGCTACCACAGCATTCTGCAGCGATACACCATCCCATCTGGTTTGCGCTTAGTGGGACTGTGATTTGTTTTTCAACAGGACAATGACTCAACACACTTCCAGGCTGTGTAAGGGCTATTTGACCAAGAAGGAGGGTGATGGAGTGCCGCATCAGATGACCTGGCCTCCAAAATCACCTACCTCAACCCAATTGAGATGGTTTGGGATGAGTTGGAATGCAGAGTAAAGGAAAAGCAATCAAAAAGTGCTCAGCATATGTGGGAACTCCTTCAAGACTGTTGGGAAAGCATTCCAGGTGAAGCGAGTTGAGAGAATGCCAAGACTGTATTAAGCTATCATCAAGGCAAAGGGTGGCGGATTTGAAGAATCTCAAATATAAAACATATTTGGATTTGTTTGACACTTCTTTGGTTACTACATGATTCCATATGTGTTATTTCATAGTTTTGATGTCTTCACTATTATTCTACAATGTAGAAAATAGGAAAAATAAAGAAAAACCCTTGAATGAGTAGGTGTGTCCAAACTTTTGACTGGTACTGTATATACTGTATATAATCCTGGGCAGTAGGACAGCTATGTAACTGGTACTGTATGTCTTGGCCCTGCTCCATGGAGGAGGGTTGTCAAGAGCGAAGTAAGCTCCTCACCTGCTCGCTCCCATAAGATGGGGAGGCAGAGCAGGCAGTAGCTAATCACAGTAAAAAATGGGACGAGGAAAAGTCAAAAGCTTTATGGACTCGAGAGTACCAGATAGCTCTGTGCCTTTTCCCTAAGATCCAGAAAGTAAAGAAAGGAATTACTAGCTCAATGGAGAGTGTTCTCCATAACAGAGCCAAGTCGTCTTTGCAGTGGTGGAAAAAGTACCCAAATGTCATACTTGAGTAAAAGTAAAGATACCTAAATAGAAAGTGACTCAAGTAAAAATTAAAAGGGGCATGAGGGAAGCCCTACAATATTATGTTTTTCTAAGTAGTGATAAAGCCTGGGAGCAGGCAATGTTGGAAAGTAATCTTTAGACATGCTGTACTTTACTTAAATGTAGTTTTGTAATTGACTAAAACAAGCAGACAMCAATATATTTTTTTCCTGAGCCAATGGGGTAACATAGGTAACCACAGGTTGTTTTCCCCACAGACTGGGGCGGTGGCCACGTTCTATCTAGTACCAACTGAGACTATACGAAATGATATTTGCTTCCAAAGATTTTGGAAGCATCTATATACAGCAGGTCTTATAAATGGTTTATGGTGTACAGAGCCGGTGGTCTAGTTGTAAATCTCCTGGCTCAAGACACATATGTCGGCTATATCACTCTTTCCACCAGAGATCGAGGTTCAAACCCAGCTCCAACCTTGCAATCTGTTTGTCCAATCTGTATCCCCCTCTGTCATTTCAAATCTGGAAAATATGTAAGTGGAATTCCACAATCCTTTAAAAAAGGGGTTATAAAGGCTTCGTTAATCCTTAAAAGTTGTGCTTTGTTTAAAGTGGGATGATTATTATTATCATGATCACAGGGAAGGTAGAAGGGAAGGGGCAGTTGGGAGGTTCTCTGAGAGTTGCACCAAAGCTGAGTGGCCTCCCTCTCCAAGCTCACATGAGTGGGGATATGGTGGTAGGGAGACAGCAGTGGAGGTCCTCTGGTTCTCCCACGTGAAGGACAAAGCCCTCTCTGCTGGGTGAGTGTGAGCAGCAAGTCCCTCTAGGGAACTCCCATGGCCCCCTGTTCTCATACCCACCCAACAGCCAACAGTCCCCCTAACACACACACACACACACACACACACACACACTTTGCAGTAACCTTAAACAAGCTCCCAACTGAGCTCACATTAGACAGATGCGGGTAGCACAGTGTTGTGTGTGTGTGTGTTGAAGGCGATAGGGGCTTACCCTTGTTTGTTTTGTAAGTCCCCCCTACCCCCGCTCTTATCTTCCCACCCCTGCCCCCTTATCCCTACCTTGGCACGCACTCCATCTGCAAGTATGTCAGACACACAGTGGAGCTTTCTGGAGCACTGCCGGAGATTCTCATCCCCTTTCTTCRGGGGGCTGCGCTTGGCGTTGGGAAAGCACGAGGACTTGGGAGAGTAGCCAAAGTGGCGCGCAAGCTGCAAGAAATCCAGCGTCCTGTCCTGGTGGGAGCAAAGTGACCAGCAAAGATGTCGGATCTCCGCCCCGGCTACACTTACTAAGGGTGGTGATGTCCAATCAGCAGGCAAAAGATGACAAGAGAAGAGCGGTAGAGAGGAAGAACAGAGTGAGAAAAGGGATGGAGAAATGAAAGAGGGGGACAATTCCACTACATATAGATGATGATATACTACTATCTCACAGGGTTTAAGGGCCCCTTTTTGCTTGACCGTCAGACCCCCCCTCACACACTCCCCCCCAGCCCACTTCACCGATAACATGCCAAAAACTTGGCAGCCAACCCAGCACATAAGCAACAGTTTCCCATCAGAGAGCAAGCAGCTATCTTAGGCCTTGTTGGCATCGACCGGAGGCCAAAGAATGGGAAGCACTGTAAGAGAGCAGACATGAATGGGTCTGTAAGAAATGTAAAAAAAATTATAAAAAAACGTCTACACCGTTATACTGCCTGCCTCTCAGCTCCCTGAGAATATGTTATTGATGAGTAAAGAAGTCCTTTGAAGAGAAACAGATTTGACCCTGATAATTTAACTATTTTTGTTATTCGATTTTTATATAACCCATGTAGATGGATATATGTGAGATATAAAATGTTTTCAAATGACAAAGCCTAAAATATATATATAACATTTAAAAAAAAAACTGGATTGAGTGGAAAATATTACAGATAGCGGGAGTATCTCGGAAGGGRACGTTTTAACTGGCTAGATGTGGTATATTAGCTGTGGACCTGCTGGATTCTGACTACTAAGTTGTTGTACTAAGACTCTGGAAGGGTAGGGTGAGTGTCCCCCCTGCCAAGGGATGAAGGGTTTACCTTTTCGCAGTTGGCACGACCCTCAATGTGCTCACCCGCACTGAGAACCCCAATGCCCGAGATTATGCAAATCCATGGAGATGTTCTATTCAACACTACCTCTATTTAGGGCAGCCACTGGGATATTCCAGCCAAAAAATGAATAGACAGATAAAGGAGGGAAACGATATAAAGGAGAAAACAAGTGGGAAAGGGTCAAAAGAAGACTCAGATAAATGAACAATACATTTTTTCAAAATGTTCCCCAAACTTTGAAAAGGTATCCCCAGTCTCTCAGTCTTTGTCACTTTTCTTTGGTAGTGGGATTCTGATAGACATGGAGCCCAATGCAGAACAGAGCATGACATGGGAACACCAAAACAAGCGTGCAATACGCCATAGAAAATTGTCTGCCTGTGCTCTCAAGAAAAACAAAATCACAGTAAACGCTTTGTTATTCATGGGAAAAAAAGAGCAGACTTGTTAACTCCCACAATTAAGGCATCATTTGCCAGGAGAAAGTGCCGCTTCTGATGGCCATTGTTTTTGTGGACAAAAGGTCTCCAAAGCGACCCTCAGATCAGTGCGTATGACTGTGTGAGTATCGCGAGGGTGGCTTTGGTTATCATGTGGCGCCACAACAAGGGGCACTTGTGTCACGAGGAGAGACAGGGTTGTGTGACATCTGAGAAGTACTAAAGATGAATCAGTTGATTTGACACGGTGGTAAGACAAAGAGGCAGTATGCATTCCATAACTCTGTGACACCATTGAGAAATACTCACAGGAACTGGGGGCATATAATGCATTTTGAGTAATTTCCCAAGACATTGCCTGAAGAATAGTATTATTCTGTCGGGGAAAACGTTCAGATTAAAAGCCTTTTTGTTATAGACTATAATATCATTATATCTAAACACCAATCAATTATTCATATTTTAAAGGTAAAAAATTATTAATTAAAACAAATTTAGAATTACTATTACTATTACTCAGTTCTGTGGAAATAAAGATGAAAATCATGTCTGTCAAATGGCAAATGATTACTTTAGATAACAAAACACAATATTTTCAGTTGCAGCGAAGTTGAGGGTCTAAATTAGTTCTGCAAACTAAACACATTGTGCGGTTGACTCAGCTACTGTAGTTGCAAAGTCAAACTTCAATACCTACAGTAAGTTCACACAACATCATTTTTTAAATCCAGCTTAAAGTGAACAAACTGCCTCGGTTAGTAAAGTATTCCATGTCAGCTCAACATGTTTTAGTCCAGCAAACTTAGACATTTAAACAGTTACATTTTTATTTTATTTTACAGTGAAGAAAAACAATATAAGCGATTCAGAGAAACATTTCACATTTTAGGAATGATCTGTGTTTGTTGTGATTCATGGGTCTTTACCGTCACATTTATGGCATCATCCCTTTACCAGTGAATTGAAACTGTGTGTGAACAGTGTTGGGAAAAGTACCCAATTGTCATACTTGAGTAAAAGTAAAGATAACTTAAAAGAAAATGACTCAAGTAAAAGTCACCCAGTAAAATACTACTTGAGTAAAAGCCTAAAAGTATTTGGTTTAAATGTATCAAAAGTAAATGTAATCGCTAAAATATACTTAAGTATCAAAAGTAAAAGTATAAATCATTTCAAATTCCTTCAACACTCAGACATAATTTACAAACGAAGCATTAGTGTTTAGTGAGTCTGCCAGATCAGAGGCAGTAGGGATGACCAGAGATTGTCTCTTCATAAGTGTGTGAATTAGACAATTTTCCTGTCCTGCTAAGAATTCAAAATGTAACTAGTACTTTTGGGTGTCAGGGACAATGTAAGGAGTAAAAAGTACATTATTTCTTTAGGAATGTAGTGGAGTAAAAGTAAAAGTTGTCAAAAATATAAATAGTAAAGTAAAGTACAGATACCCTAAAAAACAACTTAAGTAGTACTTTAAAGTATTTTTACTTAAGTACTTTACACCACTGTGTGTGAATATATGTTAATGTATATTCGCATACAGTATATACTGTACGTTGATATAATGATCATTTTGTTTTTGTGATAATTAACATGATTTATGAGAAAGACAAGGGATGTGTCACAAATAGCATCCTATTTCTTACATAGTCTACTACTTTGGTCAAATATAGTGCAGTTTATAGGGAATAGGGTGCCATTTGCGAAACAGGCAGAATGTACCTCTTTAGAAGCTGGTAGAAGGTCTCTTGACTGAGACGTTTGGTGTTCTTCTCATCCAGCTTCTCAAAGACTCGCTCTGCTGCCTGGTAGTGGTTCTTCACCAGGGCCTTGATGATCTGGAACAGCTATTGAAAAGAGACAAATGTGCCACATCTGGCATTTACACCATACACTCTTAAAATTCACAATGGAATTCTATGGATGTCAATAGTGTCAACTTATGAATCTGGCAAAACATATGACATCTACAGTATCACATTCATTAACAACAACTCATTTTATTATTACTACTACTACTATTAATAATAATACAACAACAACAAAACTCTTAGAAAAAAACAGTTCCAAAAGGGTTCTTCGGCTGTCCCCATAGGAGAACCCTTTTGGGTTCCATGTAGAACCCTCTGTGGAAAGGGTCCGACATGGAACCCATCAGGGTTTTACCTGGAACCAAAAAGGGTTCTTTAAAGGCTTCTCCTACGGGGACAGCCAAAGAACCGATTTAGGTTCGAGATAGACCCTTTTTTTCTTAGATTGTAGTACAGCTACTACTACTACTACCTTTACTGCTGATAATAATAATAATACATAACATAAGCTCTTATTTTGACTCTGCAAATAGGAAAGCTGCTCAAGCAGGCAGAAATACAGCCGGAATGGCACGTTATGCATCATATGAGGGAAAATCATTAATGACGAATCGATCAGATACACATGAAAAGACCCCGGGAATCGATAGTACATCGCTCAGAGTTGCACAAATATGACACAACATTCAAAATGGGTGAATCTTTCCTTTAAAAGTCCAGAATGTAGCTTTGTGGGTGAACTGACCAAATTCATATAGAAATGTGTGTTACAGATCTGTCATTGTCATTGAAGGCAAGTCTGAAGAACATTATTTCTATGCTTCCTGTTCCGGTTTTGCGTCTTTTTACTTTCTGAGTGAAAATGCAAGCCGAGATCTTTCGCTCAGATTTTTCTTTAGCATGACTTTAAAAAAACGTAAGCTATGCAACATTAACCAATTAAAAACAGTTATGTTTGTGCAGTAGGCCATAGGCCCAATACATTATCACTGCATATTAGCTATGCTTGAATTGCACTGCCAATGTTGTTCTTCTTAGAATTTGCTTCTTTTTTGTGCTGGACTGATGGCCTGCATCTGATGGTCAGTCTGAGGGGAGGGAGTGAGTAGCGGTGAGGCTGCCTCTCACCCAAGTGACCCGACTCACAGTCCATCCACTCTCCCTCCCTCCTCTGAGAAAAGGGGACACGGTCTTCCAGCTGATGGCAAACTCAAGTCGCACTGCATTATTTCTGCCTCATGCACCAATTCATGTTGTTATTCCTATGACCAAAGAAAGTGAAATATTCCTTGATATTAAAAAAGACACAAGCCGCTAATAGTAACAATGCAAGCTTATCGGAACTTTTTGTYATACTCCTTCATTGCAGCTGCAGTGCTGGTTATAGCGTGAGTGGAAGTAGGGAGAATGCGCATTTTATGGATTACAAAAGTGTTGAACAAAGTTTTGCCAGTGCTAAATAACTACCTAAACATGAAATTACTCATAAAACAGCAGCTGTAGGGCCTCCCGGGTGGCGCAGTGGTCTAGGGCACTGCATCGCAGAGCTAGCTGCGCCACCAGAGTCTCTGGGTTCGCGCCCAGACTCTGTCGCAGCCGGCCGCGACCGGGAGGTCCGTGGGGCGACGCACAATTGGCCTAGCGTCGTCCGGGTTAGGGAGGGTTTGGCCGGTAGGGATATCCTTGTCTCATCGCGCTCCAGCGACTCCTGTGGCGGGCCGGGCGCAGTGCGCGCTAACCAAGGGGGCCAGGTGCACGGTGTTTCCTCTGACACATTGGTGTGGCTGGCTTCCGGGTTGGAGGCGCGCTGTGTTAAGAAGCAGTGCGGCTTGGTTGGGTTGTGCTTCGGAGGTCTCTCCCGAGCCCGTACGGGAGTTGTAGCGATGAGACAAGATAGTAATTACTAGCGATTGGATACCACGAAAAAATTGGGGAGAAAAGGGGGTTAAAGGGGGTTAAATCTCACAGTATAAACTTTGCTCTGCATTCAAGGCTTCTTTTTACAGTCTATAGCTCAAGGGAACTGTGCAGACATGTTCATTTGAACTATCTGATTAGCCAGCGGTAGGCCTATAGGTGCACTTGATTTGCTCTCTGGGCCTGCCGGGTTGGCGGAATCCTACCTTCAGACACATGAAATGGTTGAAAGATCCTTCCCGGCAGGTTAGAACTGCTGAATCAAGTGCACCTTTCAGTCAACAGCGCAAAACAAAAAATATGCTTTACCTTTGTTTTTTTTACAGAAAGGATCGACAGGTTGGTGACCACTGCTTTACACTATACACGTAACTGCCAAAATAATGGAAACACTTTTGTAAATGAGGGATACAAAATATATTGAAAACAGGTGTGGTTCCTGAGTTAATTAAGCAATTAACATCTCATCATGCTTAGGGCCATCAATAAAAATACTGGGCACGCCATTATTTTGGCTACCATGGCTATGCCCCCATGGGATGACAATGCCCCTGTCCACRAGTGGTCACTGAATGGTTTGATGAGCATGAAAATTATGTAAACCCTATGCCATGGCCATCTCAGTCACCAGGGCCCAGAGTCACAAATGCTTCTTAACTGCCATTTTTTTTCTTAACTAYAGACTTAAGAGGAAAGTTAAGCAAAGTTGCTATTCCTCAAAAAGGTTATTGGACATTTTCTTGCGCTATTTCTTATGTTTATCCTTAAGCATAAAGTTAAGAAGAAATTTGATTCTTGAAAATAAAGTTGTATAATGTTGTTAATTCCAAGATAGCTAAACCCTTGTCTTAAACTCAGGGCAGTGAGAGAAAAAGCACATGAAAGCAATTGAACATGTTTAATTCACTCACAAACCCCATCTGAAAATTACTTTAAACCCAAGAACATGTTTTAGAATGATAATCTCAGTAAGAAATATGCTAACACGATTGCCATTGCTAGCTAGATAGCAAAAACGGTTGCCTAGCAAAAAACATCTTAAGAAGATCTGTAAGAAGATATTTGAGAAGCTCGGAAGAAAATCATTMAATCTTAAGATATTGTTGAGGAATTGCACTAACGAACTATGTTATGAACTTCTTATTTTTATCTAAAGAACATTCTTAAGTTTCTGCATAAGAAGTGTTTCGTGAATCTGGGCCCAGGTCGTCAAAATCAATGGCACTCCCTCGATATAAAGTTGTTTTTGACAAAAATTTATCAGTTTGTCACTTTCACGAGGTTGGAGTAATACCATGTTCAACTACCTAAGAGATTGGCTTGAATCTAGGTTGGACCTTTTAGATTTTGAGCAAAATAAATAGGGAAGTATTTTTCACTTCACTCATTGAGTTTAAGAAAAGGGTTTAGCTATATTGGAATTAAGACCAAATCTAAAAACATTATTTTCAAGAATCTAAGGAAAACATAAAAAATAGCGCAAGAATATTTCCAATAACTTTTTTGAGGTATAGCAACTTTGCTTAACTTTTTTTTAAAGTCTACAGTTAAGGAAAAAATGGCAGTTAAGAAGAAATTTCTTCTTAAGAAGGTTTTGTGAATCTGGGCCCAGATCTCAATGCAATTGAACCATTATGGGAGATTCTGGAGCAGTGCCTAAGACGGCGTTTTCCACCACCATCAACAAAACACCAAATTATGGAATTTCTTGTGGAAGAATGGTGTTGCGTCCCTCCAATAGAGTTCCAGAATCTATCCCAAAGTGTATTGAATCTGTTCTGGTAGCTCGTGGTGGCCCAACACCCTATTAAGACGCTTTATGTTGGTGTTTCCTTTATCTTGGTAGTTACCTGTACATTGTTTTGTCACAAACTGAAATTAGGCGAAGATGATAGAACTTTAGGAACTAGATAATGGCGGCATTATTTCTACATAAAGTATTGCGTCTTTAATATGCAAAACATAATAAGATATGAGGAAAAGTCAATATACCTGTGCCACACTCCGTCCCCGTCCCAGAATCCCACTCTCCTCATTCACGAGTTGCACGTTTAGCCCCTCCTGTTCTTCGTTTGTACGCCCCAAATATCCAGCAGGACTTGCCTCGAAGAGGCTGGGAACTCCTCTCCTGGAATTCAATTAACAGAGAGATTATTTCAGTCTCAATTGCACTGTTTTGTGCTCTGGGAGATTTTTCTCACTTGAAAAGGTCGCTTGAAGAATGTCTTAAAGGGCAGGAGAATGTAGCAGTGCAGTGAGTCTCTTAATAAAAGCAGGGGTTGCTTTGTGTCGGGGCCCCCAAGCCTGCACCTTTTCTACACATATGCTTCAGTGGCCCAACGAGGCACATACGCAAAGCGACAACACGAATCAGGGACGAAGACATGAAACGCTTTGAGGCAGCCTGAAAGGACGTGTGATGTGGTCAAACAGTTTGAGGGCACCTGACAAACTTGACATGCCAGTCAACCCTGTAAGGGAGCCAAAAGAAAGGGCAGACAAAAACCACTGGTCCTAATTTGCTCCCTGTCCGCTTGGCTGGACTCATGAGGGGCTGGGCTGGTGTGTCCTCCCAGCCACCCCTGCCGCCCAGCTTTTGTCTGGAGAAATGGCCCAGCCACTCCTCTGCCTTTGGCTCCTTTGGCTGTGGGCCGGGGCCAGTGTCAGAGCCAGTGTTGGGGACGACTGTAGGTTTTAAAGGTCACGCGCCAGAGGTCACAATCAGGAGACCAATCGGGACAAAACCAATCAGGCGTAAAAAACAAAGCTGAAATTTGACAGGCTAGTTGGGTTGAGGACTTTATCACAAGTAACTGAATGACTGAATCAATAACCTGTGTGTGTGTGTGTGTGTGTGTGTGTGTGTGTGTGTGTGTGTGTGTGTGTGTGTGTGTGTGTGTGTGTGTGTGTGTGTGTGTGTGTGTTTATTGTGTAAAGTGTGGTGAGGGGGGACATTCTTTACACCAACATGGGGCCGTAGGTGACACTCCCACTAAACTACAGGTCTGAAGCAGAGGCTGGAAATTTACAAAAGCCAATCCACTATTTCATTCTACCAGATCAGGGTTGAAATTAATTGGTTTTCTTTAAAATAATTTAGGCACGCTTGATTTAACTTTATCAATAGAAAGATCCCGAAAGTGCAAACCCAGTGCGCCGGGTAGGCCAAATCAAACGCACCTAAAGTGTTTGCTAGACTATTTCAACTCAGATCTGCATTCCACTCACACTATGCATTCCGCTCCACACAACTACAGACATATCCAAGCTAGCACATAACATTCTAAGAACCATATATTTCTTCGAGCTTGGTGAGAATTGACAGAACATTAAGACATTTTGGTACTTCAGCATAGCGTTTCCTACAGGTTTCCTAATGGTTCTACTTAGTCATGTTCTCAAATTTTTCCAGAACATTAAGAAAACTTTCCATAAAAACCACAAGAAAACTTCTGTAACGTTCAGAGAACRTTCTATGAATGCTATTTAACCTAAGGGTGAATACAATAGCATAATACAAAAATACCCATAAAAATCTGTCAGTTTAAGCTAGAGATAACACCTTCGCATTTGCGGTAAAATGTGACAGAGCTAGAACCGTGTTTGTCAAACCATGAGACATCCCGGAAATCGTCTGTAGAGTCCAAACGRTTTTGCCTACTATTACCCCTCTATGTAAAGATGAGACTCTCGCGAACACGATGGTGTCTCTGTTTTGCTCTTCGACCCCCACAAGCATCTTAGGACTCATCTGAAGTCAGTACAGCCAATATTCCAACTTCTCTCTGTAGCGTCTGAACAGTTTGGGCTACACACTAATATTATCCCTCTGTGGTAAGGTGAGACTCTCACAAACTCATACATGTTTTGTTCTAGGATGTCCACAGGCCTCACAAGACTTGTCTGAAGGTCCCCTGGTACCAGTTGAAAAAAATGAATGAATAAACTGTATATATGGACACTGTTTAGTCCCAAAAATAAGGGGTTAAATACATTTTTTCAACGTTTCCTGATCTTTCTTAAACTTCAGAACAACTTTCTTTTGATGTTTTTGTTCCATGTTGTGAATATGTTATTCAATGTGTTTGTATGGGTTAATAGCAGTAAGGCCCAAAATATTTTTTTTATCAAATCATTTGTTTAGATATTCTATTTTATACTTCAAGGGGTCTTAAACTAAAAAATCTAATAGCTAAAGGATCCTTCTTAAAACAATTCCATTTAGCTTAGTATAACCCTCCCCCAGCTTAGACAGGGCTTGGACTCGGGGTTAAAAACATTTACATACCTTCCGTTCTTAGCATCAACAAAACTCTCTCTATCCTCTATCTTGTTAAGTGTGTTCAGGTGTGTTGTCTGCACCCACTAATTGGCCACACCTGATCTTAATTAGTGTTTGTTTCCTTTAAAATAGGGTCTGTCTGAATAGTCTAAAATGAACAGCTTTATATGTGTAAAAAAACATAGCATGCTGGCTCCATCCTGGTGGTGCAGTGGACTAATTCCATGGATAGGGAACAGAAGATTATAGATTTGAATCCCACTGATATCGTTTCAAAATAAAAAAAATATGTGTTTGCATGATTAATGTCTAAGGAAATGAATTTCCACATATCCTATCTGTGCTTGGAGTTCAAAAAAGTTAACACAAAATAAGCTAGCAGTGTTATTAAAAGTATTATTGAAACATTCATTCAGTTTCAAGGAAGTTATTAAGAAACCTCCAAATAACCTATAATCTTCGTTCTCAGAGCTTTAATAAAACATCCCTGGAAAACGTTCAAGGAACCAGAGTAAAATGTTTGCAGAACCCACCTGCAACCTAAAAATAGATTTTCCCAGAACAGGCTAAATGTTCACCTCTCATCTCAGAACGTTTTAAATACATTTTACCGGTCAGGAAATGTATGGCTTCATTCCCATAACCAATGTCAAACCAAAAACATATGATCTAACAACTTCCAAAAAGCCAAATGTGCTAACTGGGATCTTTCTCTTACACTAAATGTTATGAAAATTCAAATGTGGGGATGTGCAGAATCTATGAGACTATAGGAATCAAAACATCCAAGAGGATCATAATGGAACCTTCCTGGACTTTGATCAATTTCCACCACTGCACCCCTCTATTAGCATGAACCAGAGAATGGCTGCTCATTTTTCGACTCCAGGTGAACGTAAATGGATGCGTGTCGGACCCAGAAAGAAGGAGAAGATTCGTTCTCGGCGTGTCTGCCTTCTTCCCCTGCGTCCGGACTTAAGACCTTCAAATTGCTTGGAGCCCCTGTACCAGCTGTCTTCTGCCGGGGACTTGGGTGTTCCCTCCATGGCTGTGGATGCCCCTCCAGCTACCGCTCCCTGTCCTAGTCAATCAACTGCCTGGGCACATCCTGGACCACAGCGGCCCCCCTCAGCTGGGCCTTGCTCTCTGGATCAGACCTCTGTCCCTTTGCCTGTTGTGGCCTGCACGCAGCCGGTGTCTCAGCAGCCCTCTTCTCAGGTGAGTTCTGTGGATCTGACCTCGCAATCTACTTCAAGACACGGCAGAGGCCGGATTATTCTGTTTTAGCACACTCTGCCAACCCGGATGTCCTAGCCGTGTCTGAATCCTGGCTTAGGAAGACCACCAATAACCCTGAAATTTCCATCACTAACTATAACATTTTCCGACAAGATAGAACTGCCAAAGGGACGGGGTTGCAATCTACTGCAGAGATAGCCTGCAGAGTTTACTATCCACCTTTCCAGAAACAAGTCTCTCACTGTTGCCGCTTGCTATAGACCACCCTCTGCCCCCAGCTGTGCTCTGTACACCATATGTGAACTGATTGCCCCCCATCTATCTTCAGAGCTCGTGCTGCTAGGTGACCTAAACTGGGACATGCTTAACACCCCGCCCATCCTACAATCTAAGCTTGATGCCCTCAATCTCACACAAATGATCAATGAACCTACCAGGTACAACCCAAAAGCTGTAAACACAGGCACCCTCATAGATATCATCTGAACCAACTTGYCCTCTAAATACACCTTTGCTGTTTTCAACCAAGATCTCAGCGATCACTGCCTCATTGCCTGCTCCCGGAATGGGTCTGCAGTCAAACGACCACCCCTCATCACTGTCAAACGCTCCCTAAAACACTTCAGCGAGCAGGCCTTTCTAATTGACCTGGCCCGGGTATCCCGGAAGGATATTAACCTCATCCCGTCAGTAGAGGATGCCGGGTTGTTCTTTAAAAGTGCCTTCCTCACCATCTTAAATAAGCATGCCCCATTCAAAAAATGTAGAACCAGGAACAGATATAGCCCTTGGTTCTCTCCAGACCTGACTGCCCTTGACCAGCACAAAAACATCCTGTGGCGTTCTGCAWTAGCATYGAATAGCCCCCGTGATATGCAACTTTTCAGGGAAGTWAGGMACMRATAYACACAGGCAGTTAGGAAWGCTAAGGCYAGCWTTTTCAAGCAGAAATTTKCATCCTGYAGCACAAACTCAAAAAMGTTCTGGGACACTGTAAAGTCCATGGAGAATAAGAGCACCTCCTCCCAGCTGCCCACTGCACTGAAGCTAGGAAACACTGTCACCACCGATAAATCCACTATAACTGAGAATTTCAATAAGCATTTTTCTACGGCTGGCCATGCGTTCCACCTGGCTAACCCTACCCTGATCAACAGCCCTGCAACCCCCACAGCAACTCGCCCAAGCCTCCCCCATTTCTCCTTCACACAAATCCAGATAGCTGATGTTCTGAAAGAGCTGCAAAATCTGGACCCCTACAAATCCGCCGGGCTAGACAATCTGGACACTCTCTTTCTAAAATGATCTGCCTAAATTGTTGCAACCCCTATTACTAACCTGTTCAACCTCTCTTTCGTATCGTCTGAGATTCCCATAGATTGGAAAGCTGCCGTGGTCATCCCCCTCTTCAAAGTGGGAGACACTCTAGACCCAAACTGCTACAGACCTATATCTATCCTACCCTGCCTTTCTAAGGTCTTCGAAAGCCAAGTTAATTAACAGATTACCGACCATTTCGAATCCCACCGTACCTTCTCCGCTATGCAATCTGGTTTCAGAGCTGGTCATGGGTGCACCTCAGCCACGCTCAAGGTCCTAAACGATATCATAACCGCCATCGATAAGAGACAATACTGTGCAGCCGTATTCATTGACCTGGCCAAGACTTTCGACTCTGTCAATCACAACATTCTTATCGGCAGACTCAACAGCCTTGGTTTCTCAAATGATTGCCTTGCCTGGTTCACCAACTACTTCTCTCATAGAGTTCAGTGTGTCAAATCGGAGGGCCTGTAGTCCGGACCTCTGGCAGTCTCTATGGGGGTGCCACAGGGCTCAATTCCCGGGCCGACTCTCTTCTCTGTATACATCAATGATGTGGCTCTTGCTGCTGGTGATTCTTTGATCCACCTTATTGCAGACAACACCATTCTGTATACCTCTGACCCTTCTTTGGACACTGTGTTAACTAACCTCCAGACGAGCTTCAATGCCATACAACTCTCCTTCCGTGGCCTCCAACTGCTCTTAAATGCAAGTAAAACTAAATGCATGCTCTTCA